>NW_026913617.1:0-4113 GCF_034315485.1 Pezoporus occidentalis | reverse complement strand
GAGGAGTCATAGAGGAGTCATAGAGGAGTCATAGAGGAGTCATAGAGGAGTCATAGAGGAGTCATAGAGGAGTCATAGAGGAGTCATAGAGGAGTCATAGAGGAGTCATAGAGGAGTCATAGAGGAGTCATAGAGGAGTCATACTGTCATAGAGGAGTCATAGAGGAGTCATAGAGGAGTCATAGAGGAGTCACAGAGGAGTCATACTGTCATAGAGGAGTCATAGAGGAGTCATACTGTCATAGAGAAGTCATAGAGGAGTCATAGAGGAGTCATAGAGGAGTCATACTGTCATAGAGGAGTAATAGAGGAGTCATAGAGGAGTCATAGAGGAGTCATAGAGGAGTCATAGAGGAGTCATAGAGGAGTCATAGAGGAGTCATAGAGGAGTCATACTCTCATAGAGGAGTCATAGAGGAGTCATACTGCCATAGAGGAGTCATAGAGGAGTCATAGAGGAGTCATAGAGGAGTCATAGAGGAGTCATACTGTCATAGAGGAGTCATAGAGGAGTCATAGAGGAGTCATACTGTCATAGAGGAGTCATAGAGGAGTCATAGAGGAGTCATACTGTCATAGAGGAGTAATAGAGGAGTCATAGAGGAGTCATAGAGGAGTCATAGAGGAGTCATACTGTCATAGAGGAGTCATAGAGGAGTCATAGAGGAGTCATAGAGGAGTCATAGAGTCATAGAGGAGTCATAAAGGAGTCATAGAGGAGTCATAGAGGAGTCATAGAGGAGTCATAGAGGACTCATGTCATAGAGGTGTCATAGAGGAGTCATAGAGGAGTCATACTGTCATAGAGGAGTCATAGAGGAGTCATAGAGGAGTCATAGAGGAGTCATACTGTCATAGAGGAGTCATAGAGGAGTCATAGAGGAGTCATAGTGGAGTCATAGAGGAGTCATAGAGGAGTCATACTGTCATAGAGGAGTCATAGAGGAGTCATAGAGGAGTCATAGAGGAGTCATAGAGGAGTCATAGAGGAGTCATAGAGGAGTCATACTGTCATAGAGGAGTCATAGAGGAGTCATACTGTCATAGAGGAGTCATAGAGGAGTCATAGAGGAGTCATAGAGGAGTCATAGAGGAGTCATAGAGGAGTCATAGAGAAGTCATACAGTCATAGAGGAGTCATAGAGGAGTCATACAGTCATAGAGGAGTCATAGAGGACTCATAGAGGAGTCATAGAGGAGTCATAGAGGAGTCATAGAGGAGTCATAGAGAAGTCATAGAGGAGTCATAGAGGAGTCATACTGTCATAGAGGAGTCATAGAGGAGTCATAGAGGAGTCATAGAGGAGTCATAGAGAAGTCATAGAGGAGTCATAGAGGAGTCATAGAGGAGTCATACTGTCATAGAGGAGTCATAGAGGAGTCATACTGTCATAGAGGAGTCATAGAGGAGTCATAGAGGAGTCATAGAGGAGTCATACTGTCATAGAGGAGTCATAGAGGAGTCATACTGTCATAGAGGAGTCATACTGGAGTCATAGAGGAGTCATAGAGGAGTCATAGAGGAGTCATACTGTCATAGAGGAGTCATAGAGGAGTCATAGAGGAGTCATAGAGGAGTCATACTGTCATAGAGGAGTCATAGAGGAGTCATAGAGGAGTCATAGAGGAGTCATAGAGGAGTCATACTGTCATAGAGGAGTCATAGAGGAGTCATACTGTCATAGAGGAGTCATAGAGGAGTCATAGAGGAGTCATAGAGGAGTCATAGAGGAGTCATAGAGGAGTCATAGAGGAGTCATAGAGGAGTCATACTGTCATAGAGGAGTCATAGAGGAGTCATAGAGGAGTCATAGAGGAGTCATACTGTCATAGAGGAGTCATAGAGGAGTCATAGAGGAGTCATACTGTCATAGAGGAGTCATAGAGGAGTCATAGAGGAGTCATAGAGGAGTCATAGAGGAGGCATACTGTCATAGAGGAGTCATAGAGGAGTCATAGAGGAGTCATACTGTCATAGAGGAGTCATAGAGGAGTCATACTGTCATAGAGGAGTCATAGAGGAGTCATAGAGGAGTCATAGAGGAGTCATAGAGGAGTCATACTGTCATAGAGGAGTCATAGAGGAGTCATAGAGGAGTCATAGAGGAGTCATAGAGGAGTCATAGAGGAGTCATAGAGGAGTCATAGAGGAGTCATAGAGGAGTCATAGAGGAGTCATAGTGGAGTCATAGAGGAGTCATAGAGGAGTCATAGAGGAGTCATACTGTCATAGAGGAGTCATAGAGGAGTCATAGAGGAGTCATACTGTCATAGAGGAGTCATAGAGGAGTCATAGAGGAGTCATACTGTCATAGAGGAGTCATAGAGGAGTCATAGAGGAGTCATAGAGGAGTCATACTGTCATAGAGGAGTCATAGAGGAGTCATACTGTCATAGAGGAGTCATAGAGGAGTCATAGAGGAGTCATAGAGGAGTCATAGAGGAGTCATAGCGGAGTCATAGAGGAGTCATAGAGGAGTCATAGAGGAGTCATACAGGAGTCATAGAGGAGTCATACAGGAGTCATAGAGGAGTCATAGAGGAGTCATAGAGGAGTCATAGAGGAGTCATAGAGGAGTCATACTGTCATAGAGGAGTCATAGAGGAGTCATAGAGGAGTCATAGAGGAGTCATAGAGTAGTCATAGAGGAGTCATAGAGGAGTCATAGAGGAGTCATAGAGGAGTCATAGAGGAGTCATATAGGAGTCATACTGTCATAGAGGAGTCATAGAGGAGTCATACTGTCATAGAGGAGTCATAGAGGAGTCATAGAGGAGTCATAGAGGAGTCATAGAGGAGTCATAGAGGAGTCATAGAGGAGTCATACTGTCATAGAGGAGTCATAGAGGAGTCATAGAGGAGTCATAGAGGAGTCATAGAGGAGTCATAGAGGAGTCATACTGTCATAGAGGAGTCATAGAGGAGTCATAGAGGAGTCATACTGTCATAGAGGAGTCATAGAGGAGTCATAGAGGAGTCATACTGTCATAGAGGAGTCATAGAGGAGTCATAGAGGAGTCATAGAGGAGTCATACTGTCATAGAGGAGTCCTAGAGGAGTCATAGAGGAGTCATAGAGGAGTCATACTGAGGAGATAGAGGAGTCATAGAGGAGTCATAGAGGAGTCATACTGTCATAGAGGAATCATAGAGGAGTCATACTGTCATAGAGGAGTCATAGAGGAGTCATAGAGGAGTCATAGAGGAGTCATACTGTCATAGAGGAGTCATAGAGGAGTCATACTGTCATAGAGGAGTCATAGAGGAGTCATAGAGGAGTCATAGAGGAGTCATAGAGGAGTCATAGAGGAGTCATAGAGGAGTCATAGAGGAGTCATACTGTCATAGAGGAGTCATAGAGGAGCCATACTGTCATAGAGGAGTCATAGAGGAGTCATAGAGGAGTCATACTGTCATAGAGGAGTCATAGAGGAGTCATAGAGGAGTCATAGAGGAGTCATAGAGGAGTCATAGAGGAGTCATAGAGGAGTCATAGAGGAGTCATACTGTCATAGAGGAGTCATAGAGGAGTCATACAGTCATAGAGGAGTCATAGAGGACTCATAGAGGACTCATAGAGGACTCATAGAGGACTCATAGAGGAGTCATAGAGGAGTCATACTGTCATAGAGCAGTCATAGAGGAGTCATAGAGGAGTCATACTGTCATAGTGGAGTCATAGAGGAGTCATAGAGGAGTCATAGAGGAGTCATACTGTCATAGAGGAGTCATAGAGGAGTCATACTGTCATAGAGGAGTCATAGAGGAGTCATAGAGGAGTCATAGAGGAGTCATAGAGGAGTCATAGAGGAGTCATAGAGGAGTCATAGAGGAGTCATACTGCCATAGAGGAGTCATAGAGGAGTCATAGAGGAGTCATAGATGACTCATAGAGGAGTCATAGAGGAGTCATAGAGGAGTCATAGTGGAGTCATAGAGGCGTCATAGAGGAGTCATAGAGGAGTCATAGAGGAGTCATACTGTCATAGAGGAGTCATAGAGGAGTCATAGAGGAGTCATAGAGGAGTCATAGAGGAGTCATACTGTCATAGAGGAGTCATAGAGGAGTCATAGAGGAGTCATAGAGGAGTCATACTGTCATAGAGAAGTCAT
>NW_026913616.1:0-7900 GCF_034315485.1 Pezoporus occidentalis | reverse complement strand
AAAATTGCAGGTCAACACCCCCGACCAGTCCCCAAACCCCGCCAAGGTTGAAAGAAGGGATGGGGAGCCCCCTTTTTGGGCCCCCGTGTCCCCCTCAGATCACGGGAAAAAGTTTCTTTAACCAACCTCCCCCCCCCCGTTTCATTCCAAATCATTTTTTGTCAAAGTTGATGGGCCTTCCCCGCCCCTTGTACCCCCCTTTGCCTGGAAGGTTTCCCAAAGTTTTTTCCCCCGGGAAACCCCCCCAAGCCACCGGTATCGGACTGAAAGCCCCTTTCCCCTTTGGCTTACCTGGAGTTGAGGAACCTCAGGCCCTTTTTTTTTTTTTTATTAAAAGTCGGGCTATAAACTTTGAAGGCAATTTTGGGGGTTTTTAAAGCCCTTTAAGTTGTTTTTAATCCCCCCCCGGGGGTGTTTGCCAAGTTGAAAAGCCATCCCTTTTTTTAAAGGAAAAAAAAATGTTAAAAAGGTAAGGTTCCCTTTTTCCCAGGGGTGGGATTTAATTTTTTTGGTTTTAATACATCTATAACCCTAAATTCCCAGGGGTTTTTTGGGCCTCACTGAAAAAAGGGGTAGGTGCCAAAGGGGGGGGGTTACTGGGGGACCATCCTGGTCCCTAGGGGGTAAAAACCCACCGACAGAACATTGTCAAGGGGGAAAAAAAAGGGGTCTTCCCCTATGGGTTTTTAAAAGATGATTTTGTTTTCCCAACCCTAGCCCCCAAATTTTAAATAAGGAAGATTTTTGTTAAAGGGAAACACCACAAAAAAAAAATTTGGGCTTTTTTTTTTTCATTCTAAGTGATTAAAAACAAAAAAAAAGGAGCTGGTTTTCCCTAAGGGGGGAACCATCTAAATGTTAAGATAATCTTTTTTTTGTACAATGAAATTTGTATTAAAAAAAAACATTTTGGGGTTTTTGAAGGCGGGTTATTTAACAACTTTTTTGGGCTGTTTTGTTAAATAAGACCTTTTGGTGCCATTAATTAAAACCTGTTGGGTGTATCTGAGGGCCTTAGCCTTTGGGCGACCCTTGCCTGGCTGAAAAAGCTCCCTGGCAGTTAATTGTGTAATCCCCTGACTTGTTTTACCCGGGCTTGGAAAAAACCAAAAAGGGAAAGGCTCCCGAAGGACGGGTAGTGCTGCATGGGAGAACAGAAAGCTTTACCTTCTAGCTGGCCCCCAAAGTTGGGAGTTTAAAACCATTTCAAGTGGATCTAGACAAAGAGGAAGAATCCCAATGAAAACCCTGTTGTCCTGGGCATAAGGATCCCAGAGCCTTGTAGAAACTTACCTCCTCTGCTTTATTTCAGGCAAAATCCCCTTGAGGATCAGGGGATGTGGTGCTGTAGCATGGGTCTTTTGCTAATTTTCCCGATTTTTTTTCATCTTTAGACGTTTGGCTGTAGGGCCCCCTTGGAGTTCAGCTAGCCAAAAGTGGATAGCTCTGTAGAAAGCTGGCACCTTCCCGCTGTGTAAGGCAGGGGGCAAGACAGGCAACCCAAATGGGTGAATAAGCAACTTCTACTTTATTTTAATTACACAATATAAAAATGGTAAACCCAAACTCCTTCATAAAATTGGCACCTCAAGTTCCTCTCAGGCATTCCTCCCAGGTGCCGGTCTCCGGCCACCGTGGGAGACAAGCTTCAGGAGCTGCACTTGCTGTGCACAGCTCGAGAATCTAATGGTCCGCTCTTCAGGTCACTGCAGAATTCCCCCTTTTCTCTTTCTGCAAGCAAGGCATCTAGGAGTTATTCTTTCACCAAGGGGTTGTTAAACACAGGAACTATTAAACAAGTCTAGATAGCACGTTTTGATTTGGAACCTGGGATTAAATGAACATAAGTGCAAACTCCTCACCAAACAACAGGATATTGGGATGAACTGTAATGCCAGGAAGACAACTGCATAGACAATAAGATTATTGGTTGAGGATTCTTCATTGTGTGTGTTGGTGTTGACATTTAACACAAGAATATACTGTGCTGTATATAAATATATAGTTTAGGATGCATTTAATATTGTGTTTTGATATATATACACACATACATATGTCTTTACGTGTATAATTTGCCAGTCATAGGAACAGAGACCTCCTAGATGTCCTTTGTGACCAATAACTATGTCCTGCTGGTCATAGTCACATTAGTGACTAGTCATGGTCATGCTAGTCATGGCCACATCAGGTTGCTCCTGGCCTCATTCAGGCAGCTTCTGAACATGTCCATGGGTGGAGGCTCCACAGCCTCTGGGACAAATCCTCATAGAATCATAGAATAGTTATGGTTGGAAAGGACCTTAAGATCATCAAGTTCCAAACCCCCTGCCATGGACAGGGACACCTCACACTAAACCATATCACCCAAGGCCTCATCCAACCTGGCCTTGAACACTGCCAGGGATGGAGCATTCACAACCTCCCTGGGCAACCCATTCCAGTGCCTCACCACCCTAACAGGAAAGAATTTCCTTCTTATATCCAATCTAAACTTCCCCTGTTTAAGTCTGAATCCGTTACCCCTTGTCCTGTCAATACAGTCCCTAATAAAGAGTCCCTCCCCAGCATCCCTATAGGCCCCCTTCAGATACTGGAAGCTGCTCTGAGGTCTCCCCGCAGCCTTCTCTTCTCCAGGCTGAACAGCCCCAACTTCCTCAGCCTGTCTTCATACAGGAGGTGCTCCAGTCCCCTGATCATCCTCGTGGCCCTTCTCTGGACTTGTTCCAACAGTTCCATGTCCCTTTTATGTTGAGGACACCAGAACTGCACACAATGCTCCAGGTGAGGTCTCACAAGAGCAGAGTAAAGGGGCAGGATCACCTCCTTTGACCTGCTGGTCATGCTCCTTTGGATGCAGGCCAGGATATGGTTGGTTTCTGGTCTGCGAGCTCACACTGATGCCGGCTCATGTTCATTTTCTCATTGAATAACACCCCCAAGTCCTTCTCCCCAAGGCTGCTCTGAATCCCTTTCCTACCCAACCTTAGGCTGTGCCTGGGACTGCTCCCACCCAGGTGTAGGACCTTGCACTTGGCGTGGTTAAACCTCATGAGGTTGGCATCAGCCCACCTCACAAGCGTGTCAAGGTCCCTGAGCATCCAAAAAGCATGTAAGGACAACACATCCCAGGAAGATTTTAGTTGGGACACACTTCTGGCCACATGCTAACCTATGTGTGCCTGTCACAGGTCCTTAGCACTGCTCCAGCTCACTTACACGGGATAAATGTATTGGATGTTCATATCAGGTATCACAGAATCCCAGATTGGTTTATGTTGGAAGGGACCTAAAAGCTCTCAACTTCCAACCCCTGCCACAGGCAGGGACACCTTCTGCTAGAGCAGTTTGCTCCAAGCCCCTGTGTCCAACCTGCCAGGGATGGGGCAGCCACAGCTTCTCTGGGCACCCTGCACCAGCGCCTCAGCACCCTCACAGGGAAGAGCTTCTGTCTTAGAGCTCATCTCAGTCTCTCCTCTGGCAGGTTCAAGCCATTCCCCTTGGCCTGTCCCTACAGGCCCTGATGAAGAGTCCCTCTCTTATTCTATCTGAATAAGATGCTTCACATGTTGTGTTCTCTTTTCTTGAGGGAATTGTCCAAATGTCTCTATTTTTCATGAAAACTCCATCAGAAACTTTGATTAAAAGCTTATAAAGTGAGCATTTCACTTCACACCAAGTTAAATTAGATTTTGACTGGTTGCCATTGCATTCATTCATTATTCATCACAGTTCTTTGCAGAAGACCACGGTTTCCAAAGGTGCTTATTTTAAAAAAACAAATTTATTCAGTTTGTCATTATACAAGTACATGTTCTTCCAGCAATTGTACAGTTCATTAAACAGAAATGGTGTGTTTGGATTAAATATTAAAAACCCTCCATCTACTGTTTCATTTAGAGCATCTTCCCCCTCAATAATGTGATGACATACAGAAGGGGATGTGACATGGTCAAATCCACAAAGCACAGACCTGGTACTGAGCATCCAAAAAGGAAAAGATGTAAGGACCACACATCCCAGGAAGATTTTAGTTGGGACACACTTCTGGCCACATGCTAACCTATGTGTGCCTATTACAAGTCCTTAGCACTGCTCCAGCTCACTTACACGGGATAAATGTATTGGATGCTCATATCAGGTATCATATAATCCCAGATTGGTTTATGTTGGAAGGGACCTAAAAGCTCTCAACTTCCAACCCCTGCCATGGGCAGGAACCCCTTCCACTAGAGCAGTTTGCCCCAAGCCCCTGTGTCCAACCTGCCCTTGAACCCTGCCAGGGATGGGGCAGCCACAGCTTCTCTGGACACCCTGTGCCGGCACCTCGGCACCCTCACAGTAAAGAATTCCTTCCTTACATCCAATCTGGATCCCACCTGCTTCAGTTTGAACCCACCACCCCTTGTCCTATCCCTACACTCCCTGATGAAGAGTGCCTCTCCTGCATCCTTGTAGCCCCCTTCAGACACTGGAAGCTGCTCTGAGGTCTCCAAGCAGCTTCTCTTCTCCAGGCTCAACAGCCCCAGTGTTCTCAGCCTGGCGCCATATGGGAGCTGCTCCAGCCCCTGAGCATCCTCGTGGCCTCCTCTGGACTTACTCCAGCAGCTCCATGGCCTTCTTATGTTCCCTGCAGAGAAGGACTTGGGGGTGCTGGTCAATGAGAAAATGAACATGGGCTGGCAGTGTGTGCTTGCAGCCCAGAAACCAACTGTATCTTGGGCTGCATCCAAAGGAGCGTGACCAGCAGGTTGAAGGAGGTGATCCTGCCCCTCTGCTCTGCTCTTGTGAGACCTCACCTGGAGCATTGTGTGCAGTTCTGGTGTCCTCAGCATAAAAAGGACATGGAACTGTTGGAACAAGTCCAGAGGAGGCCACGAGGATGATCAGGGGACTGGAGCACCTCCCGTATGAAGAGACAGGCTGAGGAAGTTGGGGCTGTTCAGCCTGGAGAAGAGAAGGCTGCGTGGAGACCTCAGAGCAGCCTTCAGTATCTGAAAAGGGAGTTATAGGGATGCTGGGAATGGACTCTTCATTAGGACTGTAGTGATAGGACAAGGGCAACAGGTTAAACCTTAAAGAGGGGAAGTTTAGGTTGGATATACGGAAGAAATTCCTTCCTGTGAGGGTGGTGAGGCACTGGAATGGGTTGCCCAGGGAAGTTGTGAATGTTCTATCCTGGGCAGTGTTCAAGGCTAGGTTGGATAGAGCCTTGGGTGACATGGTTAATGTGAGGTGTCCCTACCAATGTCCAGGGGGTTGGAACTGGATGATCTTAAGGTCCTTTCCAACCCTAACTATTCTATGATTCTAAGATTCTGTAGACACCAAAACTGTATCAGAACTGCAGGGGATACCAGAGCTGTATTGAACCTTTGGTCCTTCCCTCAGGTCTTCAAGCTCGTTTGGGATGGTCTTCAGCTTCAAGCTCGTTTGGATGAACAAGTATCACCAGGCACTGGAGACAGTGGTCAGTGCCTTACCTCAAGGATGAGCCTCCTTTTTGTGGGAACTACTTTCATTTAGCACCATTTAGACAAAAAACACCATGGTGCTGTCTCAGGTGTGCTATTGAAGAGCTGATACTTATTTAAATGAATTCTTCAAGGCTCAGGCCACGCTTAAAAACACCTGAAGGTGTTTGAAGACAAAAATTTGTTGTGCTGTTTCTCCATGCCCTGCACTTGCTGTGTGATCTCCTTATCTCTAATAATGACCAGTGGTGAGCAATAATGACCAATAATGGCCAGTAATGCTCAATTCCATAATCACAGATTCCACATATTCCTTCCTTACCTCCACAGTACTGAAGAGCTCCAAATGTGCTTTCAAACCCTGCATAGATGTGGCAGCAGCTTTCGCTCCCACAGCCTCCTCAGAGCCCCCTTCACCTCCTTGTTCCTCAGGCTGTAGATGAGGGGGTTGAGGGTTGGGGTGAGGATGCAGTAACACACCGACACCAGCTTTGCCTGATCCCATGAGGATGCCTCATGAGGCTGGACATAGGTGAGGATCGCGGGTGCGTAGAAGATGGTGATGGCAGCCAAGTGGGAGGCGCAGGTAGAGAAGACCTTCAGCCTCCTCGTGGCCAAAGGGATCTGCAGGACAGTGTGGAGGATGTAGGTGTAGGACACCAGGATCATCAGGAGAGGGCCCATGGTGTTTAACACAGCGTTGTATACCTGCAAGACCTCATTTGTGCTTGTGTCTGAGCAGGAGAGCTGCAGGAGGGTGGGCAGCTCACAGAAGAAGTGGTTGATGCTCCTGGCCTGACAGAAGGACAACCTCCCCGCCAGTGTGATGTGCACCAGGGAGGTGAGGAACCCGATGGCGTACACCAGCACCATCATGCCATAGCAACGCGCCCTGGTCATGGTAGTGGTGTAGAGCAGGGGCTTGCACACAGCCGTGTATCGGTCATAAGCCATTACCCCAAGGAGGAAGCACTCACAGATAGCCAGAGCCAGGAAAATATACATCTGGGCAAAGCAACCCCAAAAGGAGATGTGGCTTCTCCCCAGCAGGAAGGTCTCCAGAGCTTTTGGGATGATAGCAGAGGAAAGGCAAACATCCATGCAAGATAAGTGGGTCAGGAAGAAGTACATGGGGATGTGGAGGTGGGGGTCAGTGTTGATCAGCAGGATCATCGTCAGGTTCCCCAGCACCATGAAAACATAGAGGGATAAGAAGACTGTGAAGATGGTGGTTTGTAGCTCTGGGGCATCAGAGAAACCCAAGAGGATGAAGCCGGAGAGAGCCGTGAGGTTTCCTGTATTTGTCATTTCAACAAGTTGATGGATTTGGATTGAAATGAAAGCAATCGATGAAATACATCCCTAAGAGAGAAATAATGTGGAAGTTTAGTTCGAATTTAATCCACAAAGTAAATGCAATGGAAAATGTTGTATTTGTAATGGTGTATTTCTGTGTGTAGCCAAAGTTCTGAAGTCAAAGAGGTGAAGGAGCTCATTACGCAACCTGAAATTAAAAGAGAATAATTCTACAATGATTGATATACACATCACTAATGAAACACTGAGAAACATCATGTCTATCCAAACGTAAGACAATAAAACCAAATAAGTACATCACAAAATTTGGAAAACAGAAAAGATGTTGTATTTTCTTCATTGATTTCTGGGAATTTTAAGGATTATTCTTCTCCCTTTTTTGCATTTTTCAGAGTGGATCAATTCTCTTCTGTAGATTCATTACTTGTGCTGCATCCTTTTCAACACCACACAAAGCCATGTACTTGAAATTTGTTTTAAGTTCTAAGTTTATCTGCTTTTGAAGAACCCCCACCCCGCATAATGTTAAGGGAAAGCAGCGGACTTGGCTCCAGCAGAGCTTTGCTGTGGTTGCAGTGAGCTTCCTATGACCAACCCAAATATCCACCTAAGGGTGTAAAACACAAAATATGCCATATATAAAAATTTTAAGGCTTTAGCTTGGATATTCTCATGCTAAAATATCACTAAATCAGTTGTAGGTGGGGTCAGGAACATTGGTGTTTTTGAAGCAAACCTACTAGGCATACTAGGGCACTTTTATTCACACCATGGGTTATCATAGAATGGTTTGGGTTGAAGGGAAATTAAAGCTCACACAGCTCCACACCCTGCCATGGGAAGGGACACCTTCCACTAGAGCAGCTTGCTCCAAGCCCCTCTGTCCAACCTGGCCTTGAGCACTTCCAGGGATGGGGCAGCCAGAGCTTCCCTAGGCACCCTGTGCCAGTGCCTCAGCACCCTCACAGGGAAGAACTTCTTCCTTATCTCCAACCTGAATTTCCCTGTTTCAGTTTAAACCCTTCACCCCTTGCCCTATCAATACAGTCCCTGAAGAAGAGTGAAATTCAACATGCCATCAAGCATGGGAGAGGCAGCATGACCAGGGTCAA
>NW_026913615.1:0-6030 GCF_034315485.1 Pezoporus occidentalis | reverse complement strand
CCATTTCTCCCCGTAACTGAAAGTGAGTACAACACTATATATATAGATATATAGGAAAACACAGTAAACGTAACAAAGTGAGCAAAATAAGGCATGTTCAAGAGCATTCTAATGACCCACAGAGGTACTCAACCCTAACCCTAACCCTAACCCTAACACTAACCCTAACCCATTTCTCCCCTGTAACTGTAACAAAGTGAGTGTAATACTATATGTATATATATATACAGGAAAACAGAGGAAACGTAACAAAGTGAGCAAAATAAAACATGTTCAAGAGCATTCTAATGACCCACAGAGGTTCTCAACCTTAACCCTAACCCTAACCCTAACCCTAACCCTAAACCTAACCCTAACCCTAACCCATTTCTCCCCTGTAACTGTAACAAAGTGAGTGTAATACTATATGTATATATATATACAGGAAAACAGAGGAAACGTAACAAAGTGATCAAAATAAAGCATGTTCAAGAGGATTCTAATGACCCACAGAGGTTCTCAACCCTAACCCTAACCCTAACCCTAACCCTAATCCTAACCCTACCCCATTTCTCCCCTCTAACTGTAACAAAGCGAGTGTAATACTATATATCTAGATATATAGGAAAACACAGTAAACGTAACAAAGTGAGCAAAATAAAGTATGTTCAAGAGCATTCTAATGACCCACAGAGGTTCTCAACCCCAACCCTAACCCTAACCCTAACCCTAACCCATTTCTCCCCTGTAACTGTAACAAAGTGAGTGCAACACTATATATATAGATATATAGGAAAACACAGTAAATGTAACAAAGTGAGCAAAATAGAGCATGTTCAAGAGCATTCTAATGACCCACAGAGGTACTCAACCCTAAGCCTAACCCTAACCCTAACACTAACCCTAACCCATTTCTCCCCTGTAACTGTAACAGAGTGTAATACTATATGTATATATATATACAGGAAAACAGAAGAAACGTAACAAAGTGAGCAAAATAAAACATGTTCAAGAGCATTCTAATGACCCACAGAGGTTCTCAACCCTAACCCTAACCCTAACCCTAACCCTAACCCTAACCCTAACCCTAACCCATTTCTCCCCTGTAACTGTAACAAAGTGAGTGTAATACTATATGTATATATATATACAGGAAAACAGAGGAAACGTAACAAAGTGATCAAAATAAAGCATGTTCAAGAGGATTCTAATGACCCACAGAGGTTCTCAACCCTAACCCTAACCCTAACCCTAACCCTAACCGTAAACCTAACCCTACCCCATTTCTCCCCTCTAACTGTAACAAAGCGAGTGTAATACTATATATCTAGATATATAGGAAAACACAGTAAACGTAACAAAGTGAGCAAAATAAAGTATGTTCAAGAGCATTCTAATGACCCACAGAGGTTCTCAACCCCAACCCTAACCCTAACCCTAACCCTAACCCTAACCCATTTCTCCCCTGTAACTGTAACAAAGTGAGTACAACACTATATATATATATATATATAGGAAAACACAGTAAATGTAACAAAGTGAGCAAAATAAAGCATGTTCAAGAGCATTCTAATGACCCACAGAGGTACTCAACCCTAACCCTAACCCTAACCCTAAACCTAACCCTAACCCTAACCCATTTCTCCCCTGTAACTGTAACAAAGTGAGTGTAATACTATATGTATATATATATACAGGAAAACAGAGGAAACGTAACAAAGTGATCAAAATAAAGCATGTTCAAGAGGATTCTAATGACCCACAGAGGTTCTCAACCCTAACCCTAACCCTAACCCTAACCCTAACCCTAACCTAACCCTACCCCATTTCTCCCCTCTAACTGTAACAAAGCGAGTGTAATACTATATATATAGATATATAGGAAAACACAGTAAACGTAACAAAGTGAGCAAAATAAAGTATGTTCAAGAGCATTCTAATGACCCACAGAGGTTCTCAACCCCAACCCTAACCCTAACCCTAACCCTAACCCTAACCCATTTCTCCCCTGTAACTGTAACAAAGTGAGTGCAACACTATATATATAGATATATAGGAAAACACAGTAAATGTAACAAAGTGAGCAAAATAAAGCATGTTCAAGAGCATTCTAATGACCCACAGAGGTACTCAACCCTAACCCTAACCCTAACCCTAACACTAACCCTAACCCATTTCTCCCCTGTAACTGTAACAAAGTGAGTGTAATACTATATGTATATATATATACAGGAAAACAGAGGAAACGTAACAAAGTGAGCAAAATAAAACATGTTCAAGAGGATTCTAATGACCCACAGAGGTTCTCAACCCTAACCCTAACCCTAACCCTAACCCTAACCCTAACCCGTAAACCTAACCCTACCCCATTTCTCCCCTCTAACTGTAACAAAGCGAGTGTAATACTATATATATAGATATATAGGAAAACACAGTAAACGTAACAAAGTGAGCAAAATAAAGTATGTTCAAGAGCATTCTAATGACCCACAGAGGTTCTCAACCCCAACCCTAACCCTAACCCTAACCCTAACCCCTTTCTCCCCTGTAACTGTAACAAAGTGAGTGTAACACTATATATATAGATATATAGGAAAACACAGTAAATGTAACAAAGTGAGCAAAATAAAGCATGTTCAAGAGCATTCTAATGACCCACAGAGGTACTCAACCCTAACCCTAACCCTAACCCTAACACTAACCCTAACCCATTTCTCCCCTGTAACTGTAACAAAGTGAGTGTAATACTATATGTATATATATATACAGGAAAACAGAGGAAACGTAACAAAGTGAGCAAAATAAAACATGTTCAAGAGCATTCTAATGACCCACAGAGGTTCTCAACCCTAACCCTAACCCTAACCCTAACCCTAACCCTAAACCTAACCCTAACCCTAACCCATTTCTCCCCTGTAACTGTAACAAAGTGAGTGTAATACTATATGTATATATATATACAGGAAAACAGAGGAAACGTAACAAAGTGATCAAAATAAAGCATGTTCAAGAGGATTCTAATGACCCACAGAGGTTCTCAACCCTAACCCTAACCCTAACCCTAACCCTAACCCTAACCCTAACCCCTAACCCTACCCCATTTCTCCCCTCTAACTGTAACAAAGCGAGTGTAATACTATATATATATATATAGGAAAACACAGTAAACGTAACAAAGTGAGCAAAATAAAACATGTTCAAGAGCATTCTAATGACCCACAGAGGTTCTCAACCCCAACCCTAACCCTAACCCTAACCCTAACCCTAACCCATTTCTCCCCTGTAACTGTAACAAAGTGAGTGCAACACTATATATATAGATATATAGGAAAACACAGTAAATGTAACAAAGTGAGCAAAATAAAGCATGTTCAAGAGCATTCTAATGACCCACAGAGGTACTCAACCCATTTCTCCCCTGTAACAAAGTGAGCAAATATATATATACAGGAAAACAGAGGAAACGTAACAAAGTGATCATAATAAAGCATGTTCAAGAGGATTCTAATGACCCACAGAGGTTCTCAACCCTAACCCTAACCCTAACCCTAACCCTAACCCTAACCCATTTCTCCCCTGTAACTGTAACAAAGTGAGTGTAATACTATATGTATATATATATAAAGGAAAACAGAGGAAACGTAACAAAGTGAGCAAAATAAAACATGTTCAAGAGCATTCTAATGACCCACAGAGGTTCTCAACCCTAACCCTAACCCTAACCCTAACCCTAACCCTAACCCTAACCCTAACCCTAACCCATTTCTCCCCTGTAACTGTAACAAAGTGAGTGTAATACTATATGTATATATATATACAGGAAAACAGAGGAAACGTAACAAAGTGATCAAAATAAAGCATGTTCAAGAGGATTCTAATGACCCACAGAGGTTCTCAACCCTAACCCTAACCCTAACCCTAACCCTAACCCTAACCCTAACCGTAAGCCTAACCCTACCCCATTTCTCCCCTCTAACTGTAACAAAGCGAGTGTAATACTATATATCTAGATATATAGGAAAACACAGTAAACGTAACAAAGTGAGCAAAATAAAGTATGTTCAAGAGCATTCTAATGACCCACAGAGGTTCTCAACCCCAACCCTAACCCTAACCCTAACCCTAACCCTATTTCTCCCCTGTAACTGTAACAAAGTGAGTGTAATACTATATGTATATATATATACAGGAAAACAGAGGAAATGTAACAAAGTGAGCAAAATAAAACATGTTCAAGAGCATTCTAATGACCCACAGAGGTTCTCAACCCTAACCCTAACCCTAACCCTAACCCTAACCTAACCCTAACCCTAACCCATTTCTCCCCTGTAACTGTAACAAAGTGAGTGTAATACTATATGTATATATATATACAGGAAAACAGTGGAAACGTAACAAAGTGATCAAAATAAAGCATGTTCAAGAGGATTCTAATGACCCACAGAGGTTCTCAACCCTAACCCTAACCCTAACCCTAACCCTAACCCTAACCGTAAACCTAACCCTACCCCATTTCTCCCCTCTAACTGTAACAAAGCGAGTGTAATACTATATATCTAGATATATAGGAAAACACAGTAAACGTAACAAAGTGAGCAAAATAAAGTATGTTCAAGAGCATTCTAATGACCCACAGAGGTTCTCAACCCCAACCCTAACCCTAACCCTAACCCTAACCCATTTCTCCCCTGTAACTGTAACAAAGTGAGTGCAACACTATATATATAGATATAAAGGAAAACACAGAAAATGTAACAAAGTGAGCAAAATAAAGCATGTTCAAGAGCATTCTAATGACCCACAGAGGTACTCAACCCTAACCCTAACCCTAACCCTAACACTAACCCTAACCCATTTCTCCCCTGTAACTGTAACAAAGTGAGTGTAATACTATATGTATATATATATACAGGAAAACAGAGGAAATGTAACAAAGTGAGCAAAATAAAACATGTTCAAGAGCATTCTAATGACCCACAGAGGTTCTCAACCCTAACCCTAACCCTAACCCTAACCCTAAACCTAACCCTAACCCTAACCCAATTCTAGTGTAATACAAAGTATATGTATATATATATACAGGAAAACAGAGGAAACGTAACAAAGTGATCAAAATAAAGCATGTTCAAGAGGATTCTAATGACCCACAGAGGTTCTCAACCCTAACCCTAACCCTAACCCTAACCCTAACCCTAACCGTAAACCTAACCCTACCCCATTTCTCCCCTCTAACTGTAACAAAGCGAGTGTAATACTATATATCTAGATATATAGGAAAACACAGTAAACGTAACAAAGTGAGCAAAATAAAGTATGTTCAAGAGCATTCTAATGACCCACAGAGGTTCTCAACCCCAACCCTAACCCTAACCCTAACCCTAACCCTAACCCATTTCTCCCCTGTAACTGTAACAAAGTGAGTGCAACACTATATATATAGATATATAGGAAAACACAGTAAATGTAACAAAGTGAGCAAAATAAAGCATGTTCAAGAGCATTCTAATGACCCACAGAGGTTCTCAACCCTAACCCTAACCCTAACCCTAACCCTAACCCATAACCCTAACCCAAAGTGAGTGTAATACTATATGTATATATATATACTGTAACAAAGTGAGCAAAATAAAACATGTTCAAGAGCATTCTAATGTATATATATATAAACTGTAACAAAGTGAGTGTAATACTATATGTATATATATATACAGGAAAACAGAGGAAACGTAACAAAGTGATCAAAATAAAGCATGTTCAAGAGGATTCTAATGACCCACAGAGGTTCTCAACCCTAACCCTAACCCTAACCCTAACCCTAAACCTAACCCTACCCCATTTCTCCCCTCTAACTGTAACAAAGCGAGTGTAATACTATATATCTAGATATATAGGAAAACACAGTAAACGTAACAAAGTGAGCAAAATAAAGTATGTTCAAGAGCATTCTAATGACCCACAGAGGTTCTCAACCCCAACCCTAACCCTAACCCTAACCCTAACCCTAACGCTAACCCATTTCTCCCCTGTAACTGTAACAAAGTGAGTACAACA
>NW_026913614.1:0-10020 GCF_034315485.1 Pezoporus occidentalis | reverse complement strand
TTATATGGGCTTGGGGGGTGGGGGGTGGCTAGGTCTTGAGTGGTTGGGGTTAAAAAGGGGGGCGTGGCTTGAAGGGGCATCACCTTATATGGGCATGGGGTAGGAGGTGGGCGTGGCTTACTTCTAGGGGCGTGGCTACGTCTTGTGTGGGTGTGGTTAAAAGGGGGCGTGGCTTCCGGCATCACCTTATATGGGCATGGGGGCGTGGCTTACATCTGGGGGCGTGGCTTACATCTACGGGCGTGGCTACGTCTTGAGTGGGTGGGGTTAAAGGGGGGCGTGGCTTCACCATCACCTTATATGGGCGTTGAGGGCTTGGCTTAACTCTAGGGGCACAGCTTTGTCTTGAGTGGGTGGGGTTAAAAGGGGGGTGGCTTGAAGGGGCGTGGCTTCCGGCATCACCTTATATGGGCATGGGGGAGGGGGGGCGTGGCTTTCCTCTAGGGGCATGGCTTTGTCTTCAGTGGGTGGGGTTAAGGGGGAGGCGTGGCTTCGCTATCACCTTATATGGGCATGGGTTAGGAGGGGGGCGTGGCTTATCTCTAGGGGCGTGGCTTTGTCTTGAGTGGGTGGGGTTAAAAGGGGATGGGGAGCGTGGCGTGAAGGGGCGTGGCTGCCACCATCACCTTATATGGGCATGGGGGGGGCGTGGCCTACCTCTCCGAACTGCCCCTCCCCCAGCTTCTGCCGGAAGCGCAGGCGCTGGCGTGGGAAGGTCGGGAGGGCGGGGCAAGGGGCGTGGCCGGAAGCGGGGTGGGCGGAGCCTCCGATGACGTCAGCTTCGGCGTAGGCCTCGGCCCCGCCCTCCGGGGCTAGGTGGGGGGGGGAAGGGAAAGGGGTGGGGCTTGAACGAGGTGGGAGGGGCTGTTGGGGGGGCCAATGGGGAAGGGGCGGGGCTTGGCCTCACCGTCGGTGTTGATTGGCTTGGCCCCGTCCGGGGGGGTCCGAGCGAGCCCTCCCATTGGCTGGGCGTAGGTGGCCAGGAGGAGGCGGTAGCCTGGGTTGGTGAAGGGAGCTGGGGGGGGGGGGGGGCGTTAGGAAAGGGGAGGGGTCTGGAGGCTCCACCCCCTGAATATATCCATGTATCCATATATCCATCATCATCGTCATCATCATTCATCATCATCATCATCATCATCCATCATCATCCATCATCATCATCATCATCATCCATCATCATCATCCATCATCATCCATCATCATCATCATCATCCATCATCATCGTCATCATCCATCATCATCATCATCATCCATCATCATCATCATCATCCATCATCATCATCATCATCATCCATCATCATCCATCATCATCATCATCATCCATCATCATCATCATCATCATCCATCATCATCATCATCATCATCATCATCATCATCATCATCATCATCCATCAACATCATCATCATCATCCATCATCATCCATCATCATCATCATCATCCATCATCATCATCCATCATCATCATCATCCATCATCATCATCATCATCATCATCATCCATCATCATCATCATCCATCATCATCATCATCACCATCCATCATCATCATCATCCATCATCATCCATCACCCATCCATCATCATCATCATCATCATCATCCATCATCCATCATCATCATCATCATCCATCATCATCCATCATCATCATCATCATCATCCATCATCCATCATCATCATCCATCATCATCATCCATCATCATCATCATCATCATCCATCATCATCACCATCATCATCACCCCCCCCCATCCCGCACCGTGTCCCCCCGTTGGCTCCTGGTACTCCCCCTCTCCGGGGGGGATCCTCTCGTAGCGGGGGGGCCGGCGCGCCGCCGCCGCCGCGGGGTTCATGACGATGGTGTCCCCGGGCCCCGAGAGCTGCACCCGCAGCTCGCCCGCCGACGGCCGCGCCTGGGGGACACCCTTGGCTACCACCCATGCGGCCCAGGGCATCCCAGTGCATCCCAGTGCATCCCAGTGCACCCCATCCATCCCAGTGCATCCCATCCATCCCATCCCATCCCATCCCATCCATCCCATCCCAGCCCATCCCATCCCATCCCATCCCAACCCATCCCATCCCATCCCATCCCATCCCATCCCATCCCATCCCAACCCGTCCCGTCCCATCCCAACCCATCCCATCCATCCCATCCCATCCATCCCATCCCATCCATCCCATCCATCCATCCCATCCATCCCATCCATCCCATCCCATCCCATCCCATCCATCCCATCCATCCCATCCATCCCATCCCATCCCGTCCATCCCATCCATCCCATCCCATCCATCCCATCCATCCCATCCCATCCATCCCATCCACCCCAGTCCCTCCCAGTCCATCCCAGTCCCTCCCAGTCCCTCCCATCCATCCCATCCATCCCAGTCCCTCCCAGTCCATCCCAGCCCATTCCAGTCCATCCCATCCCACCCATCCCATCCACCCCAGTCCATCCCAATCCCATCCCAATCCCATCCCAGTCCCTCCCATCCATCCCAGTCCATCCCAGCCCATTCCAGTCCATCCCATCCCACCCATCCCATCCCAATCCTATCCCATCCATCCCATCCATCCCACCCATCCCATCCCAATCCCATCCCATCCCAATCCCATCCCAATCCCATCCCATCCCATCCCATCCCATCCCTCCCAGTCCATCCCAGCCCATTCCAGTCCATCCCATCCCTCCCATCCACCCCAGTCCATCCCAATCCCATCCCAATCCCATCCCATCCATCCCAGTCACTCCCATCCATCCCAGTCCATCCCAGTCCATCCCATCATGGGGTTCAGTGCATCCCATCCATCCCAGTCCATCCCAGTCCATCCCAATCCCATCCCAATCCCATCCCATCCCTCCCAGTCCCTCCCAGTCCCATTCACCTTGCCCAAGATCTTCCAGTACTGGCGCCAGAGGATGAGGAAGATGACACCCAATAGGAGCAGGATGATGGCCACCAAGCAGCCAATCAGGATGGACGTGGGGCTGTGGTCGGCTTTGCCTATTGGTTGGCCTCCATCGGGGTCCGTTGGGGCTGGCAATGGGGTGGAGGGGGGCATCATGGACCAATCACATCAATGGATTCCATCCATGGAGCCATCGTGGACCAATCACATCAATGGACTCCATCTATGGAGCTACCGTGGACCAATCGCATCGCGCCCCACCATACCTGGGGTTGTGACGTTGGTGGCCACGTCCCCACGCCATTGGTCCTCCTGGATGGCCATGACCCCCACGGAGGGGTCAGGGGGGGTGGCTGGAGGCCACCCACTGGACCCCACGATCTCCTCCACCACGTCTATGGGGTGAGCCCCATGGAGCAGGCAACGAAGGGGCCCATGGGGTGGTTGAGCACCCAATCACCCAACCGTTGACCCCATCACCCAACCGTTGACCCCACAACCCAACCGTTGACCCCATCACCCAACCGTTGACCCCATCACCCAACTATTGACCCCACCACCCAACCGTTGACCCCATCATCCAACCGTTGACCCCATCACCCAACCGTTGACCCCATCACCCATTGACCCCACCACCCATTGACTCCACCACCCAACCGTTGACCCCATCACCCAACCGTTGACTCCAACACCCAACCGTTGACTCCATCACCCAACTGTTGACCCCACAACCCAACCATTGACCCCATCACCCAACCGTTGACCCCACAACCCAACCATTGACTCCATCACCCAACCGTTGACCCCATCACCCAACCATTGACCCCCATCACCCATTGACCCCATCACCCAACCATTGACCCCATCACCCAACCGTTGACCCCATCACCCAACCGTTGACCCCATCACCCATTGACCCCATCACCCAACCGTTGACCCCACCACCCAACCATTGACCCCATCACCCAACCGTTGACCCCATCACCCAACCACTGACCCCACCACCCAACCGTTGACCCCATCACCCAACTGTTGACCCCATCACCCAACCGTTGACCCCATCACCCAACCGTTGACCCCACCACCCAACCGTTGACCCCACCACCCGTTGACCCCATCACCCAACCGTTGACCCCATCACCCAACCGTTGACCCCATCACCCATTGACCCCATCACCCAACCGTTGACCCCATCACCCAACCGTTGACCCCATCACCCAACCGTTGACCCCACAACCCAACCATTGACCCCACAACCCAACCATTGACCCCATCACCCAACCGTTGACCCCATCACCCAACCGTTGACCCCACAACCCAACCGTTGACCCCATCACCCAACCGTTGATCCCATCACCCAACCGTTGACCCCATCACCCAACCATTGACCCCATCACCCAACCGTTCACCCCATCACCCATTGACCCCATCACCCAACCGTTGACCCCATCACCCAACCATTGACTCCATCACCCAACCATTGACCCCATCACCCATTGACCCCATCACCCATTGACCCCATCACCCAACCGTTGACCCCATCACCCAACCGTTGACCCCACTACCCAACCATTGACCCCACTACCCAACCATTGACCCCATCACCCAACCGTTGACCCCATCACCCAACCGTTGACTCCATCACCCAACCGTTGACTCCATCACCCAACCATTGCCCCCATCACCCGTTGACCCCATCACCCAACAATTGACTCCATCACCCAACCGTTGACCCCACCACCCAACCGTTGACCCCATCACCCAACCATTGCCCCCATCACCCAACCATTGACCCCATCACCCAACCATTGACCCCATCACCCAACCATTGACTCCATCACCCAACCATTGACCCCCATCACCCATTGACCCCATCACCCAACCATTGCCCCCATGACCCAACCATTGCCCCCATCACCCAACCATCGACCCCAGGGGCCCACCTGAGAAGAAGGTGACCTCACTGAAGAGCATCCACTCCCCACTGAAGAAGAAGTGGCACTGGATGAAGCGGGCCTGGCGCCCCCCAAGTGGCACCGTGATGGGGCGGGCGCTGGGGTCCTTCATGCTCCCAGCCAAGCTATGGGTGACCGGGGTGGGCTCCCAAGCTGTGGCCAAGGTCTTCTTAAAGAGACACTCCACCTCCTGGAAGATGCTCACCCCATGGCTGTGCATGTTGTTGCAGTGGACCTGGGGGGACATTGGGGTCCCATGATGCCCTGGGAGGGGGTAAGGCCAAGGGGCTCCAATGGGAAGATTCAGCTCCTGAGTTGGGGTCTCCAATGGGAAGCCCCATCCCTAAGGTTGGGTCGAGGTTGGGGGTCTCCAATGGAAGCCCCATCCCTAAGGCTGGGTCGAGGTTGGGGGTCTCCAATCAGAAGCCCCATCCCTAAGGTTGGGTAGAGGTTGGGGGTCTCCAGTGGGAAGCCCCATCCCTAAGGCTGGGTCGAGGTTGGGGGTCTCCAATGGGAAGCCCCATCCCTAAGGCTGGGTTGAGGTTGGGGGTCTCCAATGGGAAGCCCCATCCCTATGGTTGGGTGTCTCCAATGGGAAGCTCCATCCCTAATGTTGGGGGTCTCCAATGGGAAGCTCCACCCCTATTGTTGGGGTCTTCAATGGGAAGCTCCATCCCTACGGTTGGGTCTAGGTTGGGGGTCTCCAATGGGAACCTCTGGACCCTAATGTTGGGGTCTCCAATGGGAAGCTCCACCCCTAAGGTTGGGTTCTTCAATGGGAAGCTCCACCCCTAAGGTTGGGGGTCTCCCCTGGGAACACCCCATCTCCCACCCTCCCATCATGCCGTGGGGCACCTGCATGGCTCGGAAGCTCCGGAGGGCCTCGAACTCGAACTCCAGCTCCACGTGGGGCTGAGGCCCCGGGGGTCGGCGCCACCCCACGTAGTCGTAGCCCGGCCACAGGCGTCGCTCCCGGCTCCGCGTGAAGTCATCCAGGCCCAAGATCCCATCGGCCAATTGGCCCAGGCCCCCAAACTGCAGCCTGGGGGGGCGGCAGGAGATGTGGGGCGCAGCATGGAGCAATCCCGGCCATGGGGGTCCAGGCGTGGGCCAATGACATCAATGGGGTCCATCCATGGGGTCCATGCATGGATCAATGCCATCCATGGGGTCCATCCATGCAGCCATCACGGACCAATCCCATCCATGGAGCCACCATGGACCAATCCCATCCATGGATTCCATCCATGGATCCACTATGGACCAATCCCATTAATGGACTCCATCCATGCAGCCATCATGGACCAATCCCATCCATGGAGCCACCATGGACCAATCCCATCCATGGATCCACTATGGACCAATCCCATCCATGGGGTCCATCCATGCAGCCATCATGGACCAATCCCATCCATGGAGCCACCATGGACCAATCCCATCCATGGATCCACTATGGACCAATCCCATCCATGGGGTCCATCCATGCAGCCATCATGGACCAATCCCATCCATGGATCCACTATGGACCAATCCCATCCATGGGGTCCATCCATGCAGCCATCATGGACCAATCCCATCCATGGAGCCACCATGGACCAATCCCATCAATGGACTCCATCCCTGGAGCCACCATGGACCAATCCCATCCATGGGGTCCATCCATGGAGCCATCATGGACCAATCCCATCCATGGAGCCACCACGGACCAATCCCATCCATGGAGCTATCATGGACCAATCCCATCCATGGATTCCATCCATGGATCCACTATGGACCAATCCCATCAATGGACTCCATCAATGGAGCCATCATGGACCAATCCCATCCATGTCACCATGGACCAATCCCATCAATGGATTCCATCAATGGTGCCACCATGGACCAATCCTATCCATGGACTCCATCCATGGATCCACCATGGACCAATCCCATCAATGGATTTCATCCATGGATCCATCAAGGACCAATCCCATCCATGGACTCCATCCATGGAGCCATGGATCCATCAAGGACCAATCACATCAATGGACTCCATCCATGGAGCCATCATGGACCAATCCCATCCATGTCACCATGGACCAATCCCATCCATGGAGCCAACATGGACCAATCCCATCCATGGAGCCACCATGGACCAATCCCATCCATGGACTCCATCAATGGATCCACTATGGACCAATCCCATCAATGGACTCCATCCATGCAGACATCATGGACCAATCCCATCCATGGGGTCCATCCATGGAGCCATCAAGGACCAATCCCGTCAATGGACTCCATCCATGGAGCCATCATGGACCAATCCCATCCATGGTGTCACCATGGACCAATCACATCAATGGATTCCATCCATGGAGCCAACATGGACCAATCCCATCCATGGAGCCACCATGGACCAATCCCATCAATGGATTCCATCCATGGATCCACCATGGACCAATCCCATCCATGGTGTCACCATGGACCAATCACATCCATGGATCCACCATGGACCAATCCCATCCATGGACTCCATCCATGGAGCCATCAAGGACCAATCACATCAATGGTGTCACCATGGACCAATCACATCCATGGATTCCATCCATGGAGCCAACATGGACCAATCCCATCAATGGTGTCACCATGGACCAATCCCATCCATGGACTCCATCCATGGAGCCATCACGGACCAATCCCATCCATGGTGCCACCATGGACCAATCCCATCCATGGATCCATCCATGGAGCCACCATGGACCAATCCCATCAATGGATTCCATCCATGGATCCATCAAGGACCAATCCCATCAATGGATTCCATCCATGGATCCATCAAGGACCAATCCCATCAATGGATTCCATCCATGGATCCATCAAGGACCAATCCCATCCATGGATCCATCCATGGTGTCACCATGGACCAATCCCATCCATGGACTCCATCCGTGACGTCACCATGGCCCCATCCCATCTGGAGATGCTTTTGGGCCACTGCAGGACAGTTTGGGTCCCATTGGGACCACATTGGGGACCCATAGAGACCCATAGGGACCCATAGCGACCCATAGTGACCCATAGCGACCCATAGGGACCCCTAGGGCCCCACAGCGACCCATAGCGACCCACGGCGACTCACGGGCCAAGGCTGTATCCATCGTAGGTGGAGTCGTTGAGGACAACGGGCGCCGGGTCCAGGAGCATCACTTGGCCATGGGGAGCCGTGTAGGACACGAGGCCTCCTATGGGGACGCAGCCCCATAGGGCTCGGCCGTGGGGCTGGGCTCCCACCACCCTTAGCACCGCCCCCATTGGGGTCGGAGGTTGGGGGCCACCGGGAGGGGCGATGGGGTGGGGTGGAGGGGGCAATGGGGGGCGATGGGGGGCAATGGGGGCCAATGGGGCGCAATGGGTATCAATGGGGCGCAATGGGGTGGCAGTGGGGGCCAATGGGGGTCAATGGGGCTCAATGGGGTGGCAGTGGGGGGCAATGGGTGCTAATGGGTATCAATGGGGCTCAATGGGTGGCAATGGTGGCAATGGGGGTCAATGGGCGTCAATGGGTGTCAATGGGTGCTAATGGGAACCAATGGGTGTCAGTGGGTGTCAGTGGGTGCTAATGGGAACCAATGGGCATCAGTGGGTGTCAAAGGGAGCCAATGGGTGTCAATGGGTGCCAGTGGTTGTCAATGCGTGTCAATGGGTGCTAATGGGAACCAATGGGTGTCAGTGGGTGTCAATGGGTTCAATGGGTGTCAATGGGTACCAATGGGTGTCAATGGGTGCCAATGGGAACCAATGGGTGTCAATGGGTGTCAATGGGTGTCAATGGGAACCAATGGCTGTCAATGGGTGTCAATGGGTGCCAATGGGAGCCAGTGGGTGCCAATGGGAACCAATGGGTGTCAATGGGTGTCAATGGCTGTCAATGGGTTCCAATGGTTGTCAATGGCTGTCAATGGGTGTCAGTGGGTGTCAATGGGTGCCAATGGGAACCAATGGGTGTCAATGGGTGTCAATGGGTGCCAATGGTTGTCAATGGCTGTCAATGGGTGCCAATGGGAACCAATGGTTGTCAATGGGTGTCAATGGGTGCCAATGGGAACCAATGGGTGTCAATGGGTGCCAATGGTTGTCAATGGGTGTCAATGGGTGCCAATGTTGTCAATGGGTGCCAATGGGAACCAATGGCTGTCAATGGGTGTCAGTGGGTGTCAATGGGTGCCAATGGGAGCCAGTGGGTGTCAATGGGTGCCAATGGGTGTCAATGGGTGTCAATGGGTGCCAATGGGAACCAATGGGTGTCAATGGGTGTCAATGGGTGCCAATGGGTGTCAATGGGTGTCAGTGGGTGTCAGTGGGTGCCAATGGGAACCAATGGGTGTCAATGGGTGTCAATGGTTGTCAATGGGTGCCAATGGGAACCAATGGGTGCCAATGGGAGCCAGCGGGTGCCACTCACCCTCCCAGGGGCACCCATAGAGCTCGAGGCGCAGGCAGACGCTCATGGCCCGTGGGGCGCGGGGGTAGATGCGGAGGGCGCGGGCCACGGGGGGCGGGGCCAGGTCCTTCAGCACCACCCCCTCGGGGTCCTCGTTGCCCCCGATCACCTGGGGGGCGGGAGGGGGGATCCCGTGGGTACCATTGACCCCCATTGACCCCCCATTGACCCTATTGCCCCACATTGGCCCCATTGCCCCCCATTGCCCCATTGCCCCCCATTGCCCTCACTGTCCCAGTGACCCCCATTGCCCCCCATTGCCCCCATTGCCCCCCATTGCCCCCATTGTCCCCATTACCCCCCATTGCCCCCCATTGACCCCCATTGGCCCCCATTGACCCCCATTACCCCCATTGCCTTCCATTGACCCCCATTGACCCCATTGCCCCCACTGCCCTATTGACCCCCATTGCCCCCATTGCCCGCATTGAATCCCATTGCCCCCCCATTGACCCCATTGCCCCCCATTGACCCCCATTGCCCCCCATTACCCCATTACCCCCATTGACCCCATTGCACCATTGCCCCCCATTGACACCATTGCCCCCATTGTCCCATTGACCCCCATGACCCCATGACCTCCATTGCCCCCATTACCCCTATTGCCCCATTGACCCCCATTACTCCCACTGCCCCCATTGCCCCCCATTGCCCCATTGACCCCCATTGCCCTCACTGTCCC
>NW_026913613.1:0-8399 GCF_034315485.1 Pezoporus occidentalis | reverse complement strand
CACAGGCTGCTTGCAACGGTGTCACCATCATTGCAGTCTCTCCTCGGTTTCATACCTAAAAGTCCATTTGAATCCAAATTCTCAGCTGGTCGCTCTCAGCTGCAGCAGCACAGTGAGTACAGCACGAACGTTTGGCTTCTGCTCCCACAGCAGAAGAGCCAGGATTGAAAGCTGGTGCTGGACCTGTTCAGCACACAATCACCTTTACATTGGTGCATCCATCGTTGCTTTCACTGCTCCCTTTCATACAGGAAAAGCATTTGAATGGAATCAGTTCAGAGCCTGCTCTCTGCTGCGCAGCAACACAGTCAGCACAGAAAGAACAGTGGCATCTGCTCCCACAGCAGAAGAACCAGCAGGGAAAGCTAGTGCTGGGCCTCTTCAGCACACAGGCTGCTTTGCAACGGTGTCACCATCATTGCAGTCTCTCCTCGGTTTCATACCTAAAAGTCCATTTGAATCCAAATTCTCAGCTGGTCAAGCTGCTGCTGGACCTGTTCAGCACACAATCACCTTTACATTGGTGCATCCATCGTTGCTTTCACTGCTCACTTTCATACAGGAAAAGCATTTGAATGCAATCAGTCCAGAGCCTGCTCTCTGCTGCGCAGCAACACAGTCAGCACAGAATGAACAGTGGCATCTGCTCCCACAGCAGAAGAACCAGCAGGGAAAGCTAGTGCTGGGCCTCTTCAGCACACAGGCTGCTTTGCAACGGTGTCACCATCATTGCAGTCTCTCCTCGGTTTCATACCTAAAAGTCCATTTGAATCCAAATTCTCAGCTGGTCGCTTTCAGCTGCCCAGCAGCACAGTGAGTACAGCACGAACGTTTGGCTTCTGCTCCCACAGCAGAAGAGCCAGGAGGGAAAGCTGTTGCTGGACCTGTTCAGCACACAATCACCTTTACATTGGTGCATCCATCGTTGCTTTCACTGCTCCCTTTCATACAGGAAAAGCATTTGAATGGAATCAGTCCAGAGCCTGCTCTCTGCTGCGCAGCAACACAGTCACACAGAATGAACAGTGGCATCTGCTCCCACAGCAGAAGAACCAGCAGGGAAAGCTAGTGCTGGGCCTCTTCAGCACACAGGCTGCTTTGCAACGGTGTCACCATCATTGCAGTCTCTCCTCGGTTTCATACCTAAAAGTCCATTTGAATCCAAATTCTCAGCTGGTCTCTCTCAGCTGCAGGCAGCACAGTGAGTACAGCACGAACGTTTGGCTTCTGCTCCCACAGCAGAAGAGCCAGGATTGAAAGCTGGTGCTGGACCTGTTCAGCACACAATCACCTTTACATTGGTGCATCCATCGTTGCTTTCACTGCTCCCTTTCATACAGGAAAAGCATTTGAATGGAATCAGTTCAGAGCCTGCTCTCTGCTGCGCAGCAACACAGTCAGCACAGAATGAACAGTGGCATCTGCTCCCACAGCAGAAGAACCAGCAGGGAAAGCTAGTGCTGGGCCTCTTCAGCACACAGGCTGCTTTGCAACGGTGTCACCATCATTGCAGTCTCTCCTCGGTTTCATACCTAAAACTCCATTTGAATCCAAATTCTCAGCTGGTCGCTCTCAGCTGCAGGCAGCACAGTGAGTACAGCACGAACGTTTGGCCTCTGCTCCCACAGCAGAAGAGCCAGGAGGGAAAGCTGGTGCTGGACCTGTTCAGCACACAATCACCTTTACATTGGTGCATCCATCGTTGCTTTCACTGCTCCCTTTCATACAGGAAAAGCATTTGAATGGAATCAGTCCAGAGCCTGCTCTCTGCTGCGGAGCAACACCTCACAGAATGAACAGTGGCATCTGCTCCCACAGCAGAAGAACCAGCAGGGAAAGCTAGTGCTGGGCCTCTTCAGCACACAGGCTGCTTTGCAACGGTGTCACCATCATTGCAGTCTCTCCTCGGTTTCATACCTAAAAGTCCATTTGAATCCAAATTCTCAGCTGGTCTCTTTCAGCTGCCCAGCAGCACAGTGAGTACAGCACGAACGTTTGGCCTCTGCTCCCACAGCAGAAGAGCCAGGAGGGAAAGCTGGTGCTGGACCTGTTCAGCACACAATCACCTTTACATTGGTGCATCCATCGTTGCTTTCACTGCTCCCTTTCATACAGGAAAAGCATTTGAATGGAATCAGTTCAGAGCCTGCTCTCTGCTGCGCAGCAACACAGTCAGCACAGAAAGAACAGTGGCATCTGCTCCCACAGCAGAAGAACCAGCAGGGAAAGCTGGTGCTGGGCCTCTTCAGCACACAGGCTGCTTTGCAACGGTGTCACCATCATTGCAGTCTCTCCTCGGTTTCATACCTAAAAGTCCATTTGAATCCAAATTCTCAGGTGGTCGCTTTCAGCTGCCCAGCAGCACAGTGAGTACAGCACGAACGTTTGGCCTCTGCTCCCACAGCAGAAGAGCCAGGAGGGAAAGCTGGTGCTGGACCTGTTCATCGCAGAATCACCTTTACATTGGTGCATCCATCGTTGCTTTCACTGCTCACTTTCATACAGGAAAAGCATTTGAATGGAATCAGTCCAGAGCCTGCTCTCTGCTGCGCAGCAACACAGTCAGCACAAAACGAACAGTGGCATCTGCTCCCACAGCAGAAGAACCAGCAGGGAAAGCTGGTGCTGGGCCTCTTCAGCACACAGGCTGCTTTGCAACGGTGTCACCATCATTGCAGTCTCTCCTCGGTTTCATACCTAAAAGTCCATTTGAATCCAAATTCTCAGCTGGTCTCTCTCAGCTGCAGGCAGCACAGTGAGTACAGCACGAACGTTTGGCCTCTGCTCCCACAGCAGAAGTGTCAGGATTGAAAGCTGGTGCTGGACCTGTTCAGCACACAATCACCTTTACATTGGTGCATCCATCGTTGCTTTCACTGCTCCCTTTCATGCAGGAAAAGCATTTGAATGGAATCAGTTCAGAGCCTGCTCTCTGCTGGCAGCAACACAGTCAGCACAGAAAGAACAGTGGCATCTGCTCCCACAGCAGAAGAACCAGCAGGGAAAGCTAATGCTGGGCCTCTTCAGCACACAGGCTGCTTTGCAACGGTGTCACCATCATTGCAGTCTCTCCTCGGTTTCATACCTAAAAGTCCATTTGAATCCAAATTCTCAGCTGGTCGCTTTCAGCTGCCCAGCAGCACAGTGAGTACAGCACGAACGTTTGGCTTCTGCTCCCACAGCAGAAGAGCCAAGATTGAAAGCTTGTGCTGGACCTGTTCAGCACACAATCACCTTTACATTGGTGCATCCATCGTTGCTTTCACTGCTCCCTTTCATACAGGAAAAGCATTTGAATGGAATCAGTTCAGAGCCTGCTCTCTGCTGCGCAGCAACACAGTCAGCACAGAATGAACAGTGGCATCTGCTCCCACAGCAGAAGAACCAGCAGGGAAAGCTAGTGCTGGGCCTCTTCAGCACACAGGCTGCTTTGCAACGGTGTCACCATCATTGCAGTCTCTCCTCGGTTTCATACCTAAAACTCCATTTGAATCCAAATTCTCAGCTGGTCGCTCTCAGCTGCAGGCAGCACAGTGAGTACAGCACGAACGTTTGGCCTCTGCTCCCACAGCAGAAGAGCCAGGAGGGAAAGCTGTTGCTGGACCTGTTCAGCACACAATCACCTTTACATTGGTGCATCCATCGTTGCTTTCACTGCTCCCTTTCATACAGGAAAAGCATTTGAATGGAATCAGTCCAGAGCCTGCTCTCTGCTGCGCAGCAACACAGTCAGAGCAGAATGAACAGTGGCATCTGCTCCCACAGCAGAAGAACCAGCAGGGAAAGCTAGTGCTGGGCCTCTTCAGCACACAGGCTGCTTTGCAACGGTGTCACCATCATTGCAGTCTCTCCTCGGTTTCATACCTAAAAGTCCATTTGAATCCAAATTCTCAGCTGGTCGCTCTCTGCTGCAGGCAGCACAGTGAGTACAGCACGAACGTTTGGCCTCTGCTCCCACAGCAGAAGAGCCAGGATTGAAAGCTGGTGCTGGACCTGTTCAGCACACAATCACCTTTACATTGGTGCATCCATCGTTGCTTTCACTGCTCCCTTTCATACAGGAAAAGCATTTGAATGGAATCAGTTCAGAGCCTGCTCTCTGCTGCGCAGCAACACAGTCAGCACAGAATGAACAGTGGCATCTGCTCCCACAGCAGAAGAACCAGCAGGGAAAGCTGGTGCTGGGCCTCTTCAGCACACAGGCTGCTTTGCAACGGTGTCACCATCATTGCAGTCTCTCCTCGGTTTCATACCTAAAAGTCCATTTGAATCCAAATTCTCAGCTGGTCGCTCTCAGCTGCCCAGCAGCACAGTGAGTACAGCACGAACGTTTGGCTTCTGCTCCCACAGCAGAAGAGCCAGGAGGGAAAGCTGGTGCTGGACCTGTTCAGCACACAATCACCTTTACATTGGTGCATCCATCGTTGCTTTCACTGCTCCCTTTCATACAGGAAAAGCATTTGAATGGAATCAGTCCAGAGCCTGCTCTCTGCTGCGCAGCAACACAGTCAGCACAGAATGAACAGTGGCATCTGCTCCCACAGCAGAAGAACCAGCAGGGAAAGCTAGGTGCTGGGCCTCTTCAGCACACAGGCTGCTTTGCAACGGTGTCACCATCATTGCAGTCTCTCCTCGGTTTCATACCTAAAAGTCCATTTGAATCCAAATTCTCAGCTGGTCGCTCTCAGCTGCCCAGCAGCACAGTGAGTACAGCACGAACGTTTGGCTTCTGCTCCCACAGCAGAAGAGCCAGGAGGGAAAGCTGGTGCTGGACCTGTTCAGCACACAATCACCTTTACATTGGTGCATCCATCGTTGCTTTCACTGCTCCCTTTCATACAGGAAAAGCATTTGAATGGAATCAGTTCAGAGCCTGCTCTCTGCTGCGCAGCAACACAGTCAGCACAGAATGAACAGTGGCATCTGCTCCCACAGCAGAAGAACCAGCAGGGAAAGCTAGTGCTGGGCCTCTTCAGCACACAGGCTGCTTTGCAACGGTGTCACCATCATTGCAGTCTCTCCTCGGTTTCATACCTAAAAGTCCATTTGAATCCAAATTCTCAGCTGGTCGCTCTCAGCTGCCCAGCAGCACAGTGAGTACAGCACGAACGTTTGGCCTCTGCTCCCACAGCAGAAGAGCCAGGAGGGAAAGCTGGTGCTGGACCTGTTCAGCACACAATCACCTTTACATTGGTGCATCCATCGTTGCTTTCACTGCTCCCTTTCATACAGGAAAAGCATTTGAATGGAATCAGTCCAGAGCCTGCTCTCTGCTGCGCAGCAACACAGTCAGCACAGAATGAACAGTGGCATCTGCTCCCACAGCAGAAGAACCAGCAGGGAAAGCTAGTGCTGGGCCTCTTCAGCACACAGGCTGCTTTGCAACGGTGTCACCATCATTGCAGTCTCTCCTCGGTTTCATACCTAAAAGTCCATTTGAATCCAAATTCTCAGCTGGTCGCTCTCAGCTGCCCAGCAGCACAGTGAGTACAGCACGAACGTTTGGCCTCTGCTCCCACAGCAGAAGAGCCAGGAGGGAAAGCTGGTGCTGGACCTGTTCAGCACACAATCACCTTTACATTGGTGCATCCATCGTTGCTTTCACTGCTCCCTTTCATACAGGAAAAGCATTTGAATGGAATCAGTTCAGAGCCTGCTCTCTGCTGGCAGCAACACAGTCAACACAGAAAGAACAGTGGCATCTGCTCCCACAGCAGAAGAACCAGCAGGGAAAGCTAGTGCTGGGCCTCTTCAGCACACAGGCTGCTTTGCAACGGTGTCACCATCATTGCAGTCTCTCCTCGGTTTCATACCTAAAAGTCCATTTGAATCCAAATTCTCAGCTGGTCGCTCTCAGCTGCAGCAGCACAGTGAGTACAGCACGACAGCAGAAGAGCCAGGAGGGAAAGCTGGTGCTGGACCTGTTCAGCACACAATCACCTTTACATTGGTGCATCCATCGTTGCTTTCACTGCTCCCTTTCATACAGGAAAAGCATTTGAATGGAATCAGTCCAGAGCCTGCTCTCTGCTGCGCAGCAACACAGTCAGCACAGAATGAACAGTGGCATCTGCTCCCACAGCAGAAGAACCAGCAGGGAAAGCTAGTGCTGGGCCTCTTCAGCACACAGGCTGCTTTGCAACGGTGTCACCATCATTGCAGTCTCTCCTCGGTTTCATACCTAAAAGTCCATTTGAATCCAAATTCTCAGCTGGTCGCTCTCAGCTGCAGGCAGCACAGTGAGTACAGCACGAACGTTTGGCCTCTGCTCCCACAGCAGAAGAGCCAGGAGGGAAAGCTGGTGCTGGACCTGTTCAGCACACAATCACCTTTACATTGGTGCATCCATCGTTGCTTTCACTGCTCCCTTTCATACAGGAAAAGCATTTGAATGGAATCAGTTCAGAGCCTGCTCTCTGCTGCGCAGCAACACAGTCAGCACAGAATGAACAGTGGCATCTGCTCCCACAGCAGAAGAACCAGCAGGGAAAGCTAGTGCTGGGCCTCTTCAGCACACAGGCTGCTTTGCAACGGTGTCACCATCATTGCAGTCTCTCCTCGGTTTCATACCTAAAAGTCCATTTGAATCCAAATTCTCAGCTGGTCGCTCTCAGCTGCAGGCAGCACAGTGAGTACAGCACGAACGTTTGGCCTCTGCTCCCACAGCAGAAGAGCCAGGAGGGAAAGCTGGTGCTGGACCTGTTCATCGCACAATCACCTTTACATTGGTGCATCCATCGTTGCTTTCACTGCTCCCTTTCATACAGGAAAAGCATTTGAATGGAATCAGTCCAGAGCCTGCTCTCTGCTGCGCAGCAACACAGTCAGCACAGAATGAACAGTGGCATCTGCTCCCACAGCAGAAGAACCAGCAGGGAAAGCTGGTGCTGGGCCTCTTCAGCACACAGGCTGCTTTGCAACGGTGTCACCATCATTGCAGTCTCTCCTCGGTTTCATACCTAAAAGTCCATTTGAATCCAAATTCTCAGCTGGTCTCTCTCAGCTGCAGGCAGCACAGTGAGTACAGCACGAACGTTTGGCTTCTGCTCCCACAGCAGAAGAGCCAAGATTGAAAGCTTGTGCTGGACCTGTTCAGCACACAATCACCTTTACATTGGTGCATCCATCGTTGCTTTCACTGCTCCCTTTCATACAGGAAAAGCATTTGAATGGAATCAGTCCAGAGCCTGCTCTCTGCTGCGCAGCAACACAGTCAGCACAGAATGAACAGTGGCATCTGCTCCCACAGCAGAAGAACCAGCAGGGAAAGCTAGTGCTGGGCCTCTTCAGCACACAGGCTGCTTTGCAACGGTGTCACCATCATTGCAGTCTCTCCTCGGTTTCATACCTAAAAGTCCATTTGAATCCAAATTCTCAGCTGGTCGCTCTCAGCTGCAGCAGCACAGTGAGTACAGCACGAACGTTTGGCTTCTGCTCCCACAGCAGAAGAGCCAGGATTGAAAGCTGGTGCTGGACCTGTTCAGCACACAATCACCTTTACATTGGTGCATCCATCGTTGCTTTCACTGCTCCCTTTCATACAGGAAAAGCATTTGAATGGAATCAGTCAGAGCCTGCTCTCTGCTGCGCAGCAACACAGTCAGCACAGAATGAACAGTGGCATCTGCTCCCACAGCAGAAGAACCAGCAGGGAAAGCTAGTGCTGGGCCTCTTCAGCACACAGGCTGCTTTGCAACGGTGTCACCATCATTGCAGTCTCTCCTCGGTTTCATACCTAAAAGTCCATTTGAATCCAAATTCTCAGCTGGTCGCTCTCAGCTGCAGGCAGCACAGTGAGTACAGCACGAACGTTTGGCTTCTGCTCCCACAGCAGAAGAGCCAGGATAGAAAGCTGGTGCTGGACCTGTTCAGCACACAATCACCTTTACATTGGTGCATCCATCGTTGCTTTCACTGCTCCCTTTCATACAGGAAAAGCATTTGAATGGAATCAGTTCAGAGCCTGCTCTCTGCTGCGCAGCAACACAGTCAGCACAGAAAGAACAGTGGCATCTGCTCCCACAGCAGAAGAACCAGCAGGGAAAGCTGGTGCTGGGCCTCTTCAGCACACAGGCTGCTTTGCAACGGTGTCACCATCATTGCAGTCTCTCCTCGGTTTCATACCTAAAAGTCCATTTGAATCCAAATTCTCAGGTGGTCGCTTTCAGCTGCCCAGCAGCACAGTGAGTACAGCACGAACGTTTGGCCTCTGCTCCCACAGCAGAAGAGCCAGGAGGGAAAGCTGGTGCTGGACCTGTTCATCGCAGAATCACCTTTACATTGGTGCATCCATCGTTGCTTTCACTGCTCACTTTCATACAGGAAAAGCATTTGAATGGAATCAGTCCAGAGCCTGCTCTCTGCTGCGCAGCAACACAGTCAGCACAAAACGAACAGTG
>NW_026913612.1:0-8094 GCF_034315485.1 Pezoporus occidentalis | reverse complement strand
TCACTTCTCCCTTTCATACAGGAAAAGCATTTGAATGGAATCAGTTCAGAGCCTGCTCTCTGCTGCGCAGCAACACTGTCAGCACAGAATGAACAGTGGCATCTGCTCCCACAGCAGGAGAACCAGCAGGGAAAGCTAGTGCTGGGCCTCTTCAGCACACAGGCTGCTTTGCAACGGTGTCACCATCATTGCAGTCTCTCCTCGGTTTCATACCTAAAACTCCATTTGAATCCAAATTCTCAGCTGGTCGCTCTCAGCTGCAGGCAGCACAGTGAGTACAGCACGAACGTTTGGCTTCTGCTCCCACAGCAGAAGTGTCAGGATTGAAAGCTTGTGCTGGACCTGTTCAGCACACAATCACCTTTACATTGGTGCATCCATCGTTGCTTTCACTGCTCCCTTTCATACAGGAAAAGCATTTGAATGGAATCAGTTCAGAGCCTGCTCTCTGCTGGCAGCAACACAGTCAGCACAGAACGAACAGTGGCATCTGCTCCCACAGCAGAAGAACCAGCAGGGAAAGCTAGTGCTGGGCCTCTTCAGCACACAGGCTGCTTTGCAACGGTGTCACCATCATTGCAGTCTCTCCTCGGTTTCATACCTAAAACTCCATTTGAATCCAAATTCTCAGCTGGTCGCTCTCAGCTGCAGGCAGCACAGTGAGTACAGCACGAACGTTTGGCTTCTGCTCCCACAGCAGAAGAGCCAGGATTGAAAGCTTGTGCTGGACCTGTTCAGCACACAATCACCTTTACATTGGTGCATCCATCGTTGCTTTCACTGCTCCCTTTCATACAGGAAAAGCATTTGAATGGAATCAGTTCAGAGCCTGCTCTCTGCTGGCAGCAACACAGTCAGCACAGAACGAACAGTGGCATCTGCTCCCACAGCAGAAGAACCAGCAGGGAAAGCTAGTGCTGGGCCTCTTCAGCACACAGGCTGCTTTGCAACGGTGTCACCATCATTGCAGTCTCTCCTCGGTTTCATACCTAAAACTCCATTTGAATCCAAATTCTCAGCTGGTCTCTCTCAGCTGCAGGCAGCACAGTGAGTACAGCACGAACGTTTGGCTTCTGCTCCCACAGCAGAAGAGCCAGGATTGAAAGCTTGTGCTGGACCTGTTCAGCACACAATCACCTTTACATTGGTGCATCCATCGTTGCTTTCACTGCTCCCTTTCATACAGGAAAAGCATTTGAATGGAATCAGTTCAGAGCCTGCTCTCTGCTGCGCAGCAACACAGTCAGCACAGAATCAACAGTGGCATCTGCTCCCACAGCAGAAGAACCAGCAGGGAAAGCTAGTGCTGGGCCTCTTCAGCACACAGGCTGCTTTGCAACGGTGTCACCATCATTGCAGTCTCTCCTGGGTTTCATACCTAAAACTCCATTTGAATCCAAATTCTCAGCTGGTCGCTCTCAGCTGCAGGCAGCACAGTGAGTACAGCACGAACGTTTGGCTTCTGCTCCCACAGCAGAAGAGCCAGGATTGAAAGCTTGTGCTGGACCTGTTCAGCACACAATCACCTTTACATTGGTGCATCCATCGTTGCTTTCACTGCTCCCTTTCATACAGGAAAAGCATTTGAATGGAATCAGTTCAGAGCCTGCTCTCTGCTGGCAGCAACACAGTCAGCACAGAAAGAACAGTGGCATCTGCTCCCACAGCAGAAGAACCAGCAGGGAAAGCTAGTGCTGGGCCTCTTCAGCACACAGGCTGCTTTGCAACGGTGTCACCATCATTGCAGTCTCTCCTCGGTTTCATACCTAAAACTCCATTTGAATCCAAATTCTCAGCTGGTCGCTCTCAGCTGCAGGCAGCACAGTGAGTACAGCACGAACGTTTGGCTTCTGCTCCCACAGCAGAAGAGCCAGGAGGGAAAGCTTGTGCTGGACCTGTTCAGCACACAATCACCTTTACATTGGTGCATCCATCGTTGCTTTCACTGCTCCCTTTCATACAGGAAAAGCATTTGAATGGAATCAGTTCAGAGCCTGCTCTCTGCTGCGCAGCAACACAGTCAGCACAGAAAGAACAGTGGCATCTGCTCCCACAGCAGAAGAACCAGCAGGGAAAGCTAGTGCTGGGCCTCTTCAGCACACAGGCTGCTTTGCAACGGTGTCACCATCATTGCAGTCTCTCCTCGGTTTCATACCTAAAACTCCATTTGAATCCAAATTCTCAGCTGGTCGCTCTCAGCTGCAGGCAGCACAGTGAGTACAGCACGAACGTTTGGCTTCTGCTCCCACAGCAGAAGAGCCAGGATTGAAAGCTTGTGCTGGACCTGTTCAGCACACAATCACCTTTACATTGGTGCATCCATCGTTGCTTTCACTGCTCCCTTTCATACAGGAAAAGCATTTGAATGGAATCAGTTCAGAGCCTGCTCTCTGCTGGCAGCAACACAGTCAGCACAGAAAGAACAGTGGCATCTGCTCCCACAGCAGAAGAACCAGCAGGGAAAGCTAGTGCTGGGCCTCTTCAGCACACAGGCTGCTTTGCAACGGTGTCACCATCATTGCAGTCTCTCCTCGGTTTCATACCTAAAACTCCATTTGAATCCAAATTCTCAGCTGGTCGCTCTCAGCTGCAGGCAGCACAGTGAGTACAGCACGAACGTTTGGCTTCTGCTCCCACAGCAGAAGAGCCAGGATTGAAAGCTTGTGCTGGACCTGTTCAGCACACAATCACCTTTACATTGGTGCATCCATCGTTGCTTTCACTGCTCCCTTTCATACAGGAAAAGCATTTGAATGGAATCAGTTCAGAGCCTGCTCTCTGCTGCGCAGCAACACAGTCAGCACAGAAAGAACAGTGGCATCTGCTCCCACAGCAGAAGAACCAGCAGGGAAAGCTAGTGCTGGGCCTCTTCAGCACACAGGCTGCTTTGCAACGGTGTCACCATCATTGCAGTCTCTCCTCGGTTTCATACCTAAAACTCCATTTGAATCCAAATTCTCAGCTGGTCGCTCTCAGCTGCAGGCAGCACAGTGAGTACAGCACGAACGTTTGGCTTCTGCTCCCACAGCAGAAGAGCCAGGATTGAAAGCTTGTGCTGGACCTGTTCAGCACACAATCACCTTTACATTGGTGCATCCATCGTTGCTTTCACTGCTCCCTTTCATACAGGAAAAGCATTTGAATGGAATCAGTTCAGAGCCTGCTCTCTGCTGGCAGCAACACAGTCAGCACAGAACGAACAGTGGCATCTGCTCCCACAGCAGAAGAACCAGCAGGGAAAGCTAGTGCTGGGCCTCTTCAGCACACAGGCTGCTTTGCAACGGTGTCACCATCATTGCAGTCTCTCCTCGGTTTCATACCTAAAACTCCATTTGAATCCAAATTCTCAGCTGGTCTCTCTCAGCTGCAGGCAGCACAGTGAGTACAGCACGAACGTTTGGCTTCTGCTCCCACAGCAGAAGAGCCAGGATTGAAAGCTTGTGCTGGACCTGTTCAGCACACAATCACCTTTACATTGGTGCATCCATCGTTGCTTTCACTGCTCCCTTTCATACAGGAAAAGCATTTGAATGGAATCAGTTCAGAGCCTGCTCTCTGCTGCGCAGCAACACTGTCAGCACAGAATCAACAGTGGCATCTGCTCCCACAGCAGAAGAACCAGCAGGGAAAGCTAGTGCTGGGCCTCTTCAGCACACAGGCTGCTTTGCAACGGTGTCACCATCATTGCAGTCTCTCCTGGGTTTCATACCTAAAACTCCATTTGAATCCAAATTCTCAGCTGGTCGCTCTCAGCTGCAGGCAGCACAGTGAGTACAGCACGAACGTTTGGCTTCTGCTCCCACAGCAGAAGAGCCAGGATTGAAAGCTGGTGCTGGACCTGTTCAGCACACAATCACCTTTACATTGGTGCATCCATCGTTGCTTTCACTGCTCCCTTTCATACAGGAAAAGCATTTGAATGGAATCAGTTCAGAGCCTGCTCTCTGCTGCGCAGCAACACAGTCAGCACAGAATGAACAGTGGCATCTGCTCCCACAGCAGAAGAACCAGCAGGAAAGCTAGTGCTGGGCCTCTTCAGCACACAGGCTGCTTTGCAACGGTGTCACCATCATTGCAGTCTCTCTCGGTTTCATACCTAAAACTCCATTTGAATCCAAATTCTCAGCTGGTCGCTCTCAGCTGCAGGCAGCACAGTGAGTACAGCACGAACGTTTGGCCTCTGCTCCCACAGCAGAAGTGTCAGGATTGAAAGCTTGTGCTGGACCTGTTCAGCACACAATCACCTTTACATTGGTGCATCCATCGTTGCTTTCACTGCTCCCTTTCATACAGGAAAAGCATTTGAATGGAATCAGTTCAGAGCCTGCTCTCTGCTGCGCAGCAACACAGTCAGCACAGAAAGAACAGTGGCATCTGCTCCCACAGCAGAAGAACCAGCAGGGAAAGCTAGTGCTGGGCCTCTTCAGCACACAGGCTGCTTTGCAACGGTGTCACCATCATTGCAGTCTCTCCTCGGTTTCATACCTAAAACTCCATTTGAATCCAAATTCTCAGCTGGTCGCTCTCAGCTGCAGGCAGCACAGTGATTACAGCACGAACGTTTGGCTTCTGCTCCCACAGCAGAAGAGCCAGGATTGAAAGCTTGTGCTGGACCTGTTCAGCACACAATCACCTTTACATTGGTGCATCCATCGTTGCTTTCACTGCTCCCTTTCATACAGGAAAAGCATTTGAATGGAATCAGTTCAGAGCCTGCTCTCTGCTGGCAGCAACACAGTCAGCACAGAAAGAACAGTGGCATCTGCTCCCACAGCAGAAGAACCAGCAGGGAAAGCTAGTGCTGGGCCTCTTCAGCACACAGGCTGCTTTGCAACGGTGTCACCATCATTGCAGTCTCTCCTCGGTTTCATACCTAAAAGTCCATTTGAATCCAAATTCTCAGCTGGTCGCTCTCAGCTGCAGGCAGCACAGTGAGTACAGCACGAACGTTTGGCTTCTGCTCCCACAGCAGAAGAGCCAGGATTGAAAGCTGATGCTGGACCTGTTCAGCACACAATCACCTTTACATTGGTGCATCCATTGTTGCTTTCACTGCTCCCTTTCATACAGGAAAATCATATGAATGGAATCAGTTCAGAGCCTGCTCTCTGCTTGCAGCAACACAGTCAGCACAGAAAGAACAGTGGCATCTGCTCCCACAGCAGAAGTACGAGCAGGGAAAGCTAGTGCTGGGCCTTTTCAGCACACAGGCTGCTTTGCAACGGTGTCACCATCATTGCAGTCTCTCCTCGGTTTCATACCTAAAACTCCATTTGAATCCAAATTCTCAGCTGGTCTCTCTCAGCTGCCCAGCAGCACAGCGAGTACAGCACGAACGTTTGGCCTCTGCTCCCACAGCAGAAGAGCCAGGAGGGAAAGCTTGTGCTGGGCCTGTTCAGCACACAATCACCTTTACATCGGTGCATCCATCGTTGCTTTCACTGCTCCCTTTCATACACGAAAAGCATTTGAATGGAATCAGTCCAGAACCTGCTCTCTGCTACGCAGCAACACAGTCAGCACTGAATGAACAGTGGCATCTGCTCCCACAGCAGAAGAACCAGCAGGGAAAGCTAGTGCTGGCTCTTCAGCACACAGGCTGCTTTGCAACGGTGTCACCATCATTGCAGTCTCTCCTCGGTTTCATACCTAAAAGTCCATTTGAATCCAAATTCTCAGCTGGTCGCTCTCAGCTGCAGGCAGCACAGTGAGTACAGCACGAACGTTTGGCCTCTGCTCCCACAGCAGAAGAGCCAGGATTGAAAGCTTGTGCTGGACCTGTTCAGCACACAATCACCTTTACATTGGTGCATCCATCGTTGCTTTCACTGCTCCCTTTCATACAGGAAAAGCATTTGAATGGAATCAGTTCAGAGCCTGCTCTCTGCTGCGCAGCAACACAGTCAGCACAGAAAGAACAGTGGCATCTGCTCCCACAGCAGAAGAACCAGCAGGGAAAGCTAGTGCTGGGCCTCTTCAGCACACAGGCTGCTTTGCAACGGTGTCACCATCATTGCAGTCTCTCCTCGGTTTCATACCTAAAACTCCATTTGAATCCAAATTCTCAGCTGGTCGCTCTCAGGCAGCACAGTGAGTACAGCACGAACGTTTGGCTTCTGCTCCCACAGCAGAAGAGCCAGGAGGGAAAGCTTGTGCTGGACCTGTTCAGCACACAATCACCTTTACATTGGTGCATCCATCGTTGCTTTCACTGCTCCCTTTCATACAGGAAAAGCATTTGAATGGAATCAGTTCAGAGCCTGCTCTCTGCTGCGCAGCAACACAGTCAGCACAGAATGAACAGTGGCATCTGCTCCCACAGCAGAAGAACCAGCAGGGAAAGCTAGTGCTGGGCCTCTTCAGCACACAGGCTGCTTTGCAACGGTGTCACCATCATTGCAGTCTCTCCTCGGTTTCATACCTAAAACTCCATTTGAATCCAAATTCTCAGCTGGTCGCTCTCAGCTGCAGGCAGCACAGTGAGTACAGCACGAACGTTTGGCTTCTGCTCCCACAGCAGAAGTGTCAGGATTGAAAGCTTCAGCACACAATCACCTGCTGGACCTGTTCAGCACACAATCACCTTTACATTGGTGCATCCATCGTTGCTTTCACTGCTCCCTTTCATACAGGAAAAGCATTTGAATGGAATCAGTTCAGAGCCTGCTCTCTGCTGGCAGCAACACAGTCAGCACAGAAAGAACAGTGGCATCTGCTCCCACAGCAGAAGAACCAGCAGGGAAAGCTAGTGCTGGGCCTCTTCAGCACACAGGCTGCTTTGCAACGGTGTCACCATCATTGCAGTCTCTCCTCGGTTTCATACCTAAAACTCCATTTGAATCCAAATTCTCAGCTGGTCGCTCTCAGCTGCAGGCAGCACAGTGAGTACAGCACGAACGTTTGGCTTCTGCTCCCACAGCAGAAGAGCCAGGATTGAAAGCTTGTGCTGGACCTGTTCAGCACACAATCACCTTTACATTGGTGCATCCATCGTTGCTTTCACTGCTCCCTTTCATACAGGAAAAGCATTTGAATGGAATCAGTTCAGAGCCTGCTCTCTGCTGGCAGCAACACAGCACAGAAAGAACAGTGGCATCTGCTCCCACAGCAGAAGAACCAGCAGGGAAAGCTAGTGCTGGGCCTCTTCAGCACACAGGCTGCTTTGCAACGGTGTCACCATCATTGCAGTCTCTCCTCGGTTTCATACCTAAAACTCCATTTGAATCCAAATTCTCAGCTGGTCTCTCTCAGCTGCAGGCAGCACAGTGAGTACAGCACGAACGTTTGGCTTCTGCTCCCACAGCAGAAGAGCCAGGATTGAAAGCTTGTGCTGGACCTGTTCAGCACACAATCACCTTTACATTGGTGCATCCATCGTTGCTTTCACTTCTCCCTTTCATACAGGAAAAGCATTTGAATGGAATCAGTTCAGAGCCTGCTCTCTGCCTGGCAGCAACACAGTCAGCACAGAACGAACAGTGGCATCTGCTCCCACAGCAGAAGAACCAGCAGGGAAAGCTAGTGCTGGGCCTCTTCAGCACACAGGCTGCTTTGCAACGGTGTCACCATCATTGCAGTCTCTCCTCGGTTTCATACCTAAAAGTCCATTTGAATCCAAATTCTCAGCTGGTCGCTTTCAGCTGCAGGCAGCACAGTGAGTACAGCACGAACGTTTGGCCTCTGCTCCCACAGCAGAAGTGTCAGGATTGAAAGCTTGTGCTGGACCTGTTCAGCACACAATCACCTTTACATTGGTGCATCCATCGTTGCTTTCACTGCTCCCTTTCATACAGGAAAAGCATTTGAATGGAATCAGTCCAGAGCCTGCTCTCTGCTGGCAGCAACACAGTCAGCACAGAAAGAACAGTGGCATCTGCTCCCACAGCAGAAGAACCAGCAGGGAAAGCTAGTGCTGGGCCTCTTCAGCACACAGGCTGCTTTGCAACGGTGTCACCATCATTGCAGTCTCTCCTCGGTTTCATACCTAAAACTCCATTTGAATCCAAATTCTCAGCTGGTCGCTCTCAGCTGCAGGCAGCACAGTGAGTACAGCACGAACGATTGGCTTCTGCTCCCACAGCATAAGAGCCAGGA
>NW_026913611.1:0-16941 GCF_034315485.1 Pezoporus occidentalis | reverse complement strand
GGGGAGCAGAAGCCAAACGTTCCTGCTGTACTCACTGTGCTGCTGGGCAGCTGAAAGCGACCAGCCCTGCTGGTTCTTCTGCTGTGGGAGCAGATGCCACTGTTCATTCTGTGCTGACTGTGTTGCTGCCAGCAGAGAGCAGGCTCTGAACTGATTCCATTCAAATGCTTTTCCTGTATGAAAGGGAGCAGTGAAAGCAACGATGGATGCACCAATGTAAAGGTGATTGTGTGCTGAACAGGTCCAGCACAAGCTTTCAATCCTGGCTCTTCTGCTGTGGGAGCAGAAGCCAAACGTTCGTGCTGTACTCACTGTGCTGCTGGGCAGCTGAAAGCGACCAGCTGAATTTTTTCCCAGCTGGTTCTTCTGCTGTGGGAGCAGATGCCACTGTTCATTCTGTGCTGACAGTGTTGCTGCGCAGCAGAGAGCAGGCTCTGAACTGATTCCATTCAAATGCTTTTCCTGTATGAAAGGGAGCAGTGAAAGCAACGATGGATGCACCAATGTAAAGGTGATTGTGTGCTGAACAGGTCCAGCACAAGCTTTCAATCCTGGCTCTTCTGCTGTGGGAGCAGAAGCCAAACGTTCGTGCTGTACTCACTGTGCTGCTGGGCAACTGAAAGCGACCAGCTGAAAATTTGGATTCAAATGGAGTTTTAGGTATGAAACCGAGGAGAGACTGCAATGATGGTGACACCGTTGCAAAGCAGCCTGTGTGCTGAAGAGGCCCAGCACTAGCTTTCCCTGCTGGTTCTTCTGCTGTGGGACAGATGCCACTGTTCTTTCTGTGCTGACTGTGTTGCTGCCAGCAGAGAGCAGGCTCTGAACTGATTCCATTCAAATGCTTTTCCTGTATGAAAGGGAGCAGTGAAAGCAACGATGGATGCACCAATGTAAAGGTGATTGTGTGCTGAACAGGTCCAGCACAAGCTTTCAATCCTGGCTCTTCTGCTGTGGGAGCAGAAGCCAAACGTTCATGCTGCACTCACTGTGCTGCTGGGCAACTGAAAGCGACCAGCTGAGAATTTGGATTCAAATGGAGTTTTAGGTATGAAACCGAGGAGAGACTGCAATGATGGTGACACCGTTGCAAAGCAGCCTGTGTGCTGAAGAGGCCCAGCACTAGCTTTCCCTGCTGGTTCTTCTGCTGTGGGAGCAGATGCCACTGTTCATTCTGTGTGCTGACAGTGTTGCTGCAGCAGAGAGCAGGCTCTGAACTGATTCCATTCAAATGCTTTTCCTGTATGAAAGGGAGCAGTGAAAGCAACGATGGATGCACCAATGTAAAGGTGATTGTGTGCTGAACAGGTCCAGCACAAGCTTTCAATCCTGGCTCTTCTGCTGTGGGAGCAGAAGCCAAACGTTCGTGCTGTACTCACTGTGCTGCCTGCAGCTGAAAGCGACCAGCTGAGAATTTGGATTCAAATGGAGTTTTAGGTATGAAACCGAGGAGAGACTGCAATGATGGTGACACCGTTGCAAAGCAGCCTGTGTGCTGAAGAGGCCCAGCACTAGCTTTCCCTGCTGGTTCTTCTGCTGTGGGAGCAGATGCCACTGTTCATTCTGTGCTGACAGTGTTGCTGCGCAGCAGAGAGCAGGCTCTGAACTGATTCCATTCAAATGCTTTTCCTGTATGAAAGGGAGCAGTGAAAGCAACAATGGATGCACCAATGTAAAGGTGATTGTGTGCTGAACAGGTCCAGCACAAGCTCAATCCTGGCTCTTCTGCTGTGGGAGCAGAAGCCAAACGTTCGTGCTGTACTCACTGTGCTGCTGCAGCTGAAAGCCAGCTGAGAATTTGGATTCAAATGGAGTTTTAGGTATGAAACCGAGGAGAGACTGCAATGATGGTGACACCGTTGCAAAGCAGCCCTGTGCTGAAGAGGCCCAGCACTAGCTTTCCCTGCTGGTTCTTCTGCTGTGGGAGCAGATGCCACTGTTCTTTCTGTGCTGACTGTGTTGCTGCCAGCAGAGAGCAGGCTCTGAACTGATTCCATTCAAATGCTTTTCCTGTATGAAAGGGAGCAGTGAAAGCAACGATGGATGCACCAATGTAAAGGTGATTGTGTGCTGAACAGGTCCAGCACAAGCTTTCAATCCTGGCTCTTCTGCTGTGGGAGCAGAAGCCAAATGTTCGTGCTGTACTCACTGTGCTGCTGGGCAACTGAAAGCGACCAGCTGAGAATTTGGATTCAAATGGAGTTTTAGGTATGAAACCGAGGAGAGACTGCAATGATGGTGACACCGTTGCTAAAGCAGCCTGTGTGCTGAAGAGGCCCAGCACTAGCTTTCCCTGCTGGTTCTTCTGCTGTGGGAGCAGATGCCACTGTTCATTCTGTGCTGACAGTGTTGCTGCGCAGCAGAGAGCAGGCTCTGAACTGATTCCATTCAAATGCTTTTCCTGTATGAAAGGGAGCAGTGAAAGCAACGATGGATGCACCAATGTAAAGGTGATTGTGTGCTGAACAGGTCCAGCACAAGCTTTAAATCCTGGCTCTTCTGCTGTGGGAGCAGAAGCCAAACGTTCGTGCTGTACTCACTGTGCTGCTGGGCAACTGAAAGCGACCAGCTTTGAATTTGGATTCAAATGGAGTTTTAGTTGAAACCGAAGAAAGCTTTGCAATGATGGTGGATTCAAATGAGCCTGTGTGCTGAAGAGGCCCAGCACTAGCTTTCCCTGGTTCTTCTGCTGTGGGAGCAGATGCCACTTTTCATTGTGTGCTGACTGTGTTGCTGCGCAGGAGCAGCTCTGAACTAGAAGCAGCTTTTCTGTGTGCTGAAAGCAACGATGGATGCACCAATGTAAAGGTGATTGTGTGCTGAACAGGTCCACACAGGGATAACTGTAGCTTTATCCTGTGGAGCAGAAGCCAAACATTCATACTGGCTGTCCTGCTGGGCAACTGAAAGCGACCAGCTGAGAATTTGGATTCAAATGGAGTTTTAGGGATGAAACCGAGGAGAGACTGCAAATGATGGTAACACATTTCAGAAGCAAGGCCCTGTCCTGAAGAGGCCCAGCACTAGCTTTCCCTGCTGGTTCTTCTGCTGTGGGAGCAGATGCCACTGTTCTTTCTGTGCTGACTGTGTTGCTGCCAGCAGAGAGCAGGCTCTGAACTGATTCAAATGCTTTTCCTGTCTGAAAGGGACAGTGAAAGCAACGATGAATACAATGTAAAGGTGATTGTGTGCTGAACAGGTCCAGCACAAGCTTTCCCTCCTGGCTCTTCTACTGTGGGAGCAGAACCCAAACGTGCTGTACTCACTGTGCTGCTGGGCAACTGAAAGCGACCAGCTGAGAATTTGGATTCAAATGGAGTTTTTAGGTATGAAACCGAGGAGGCTGCAATAGATGGTGACACCCGTTGCAAAGCTGACTGTGCTGAAGAGGCCCAGCACTAGCTTTCCCTGCTGGTTCTTCTGCTGTGGGAGCAGATGCCACTGTTCTTTCTGTGCTGACAGTGTTGCTGCCAGCAGAGAGCAGCCTGAACTGATTCCATTCAAATGCTTTTCCTGTATGAAAGGGAGCAGTGAAAGCAACGATGGATGCACCAATGTAAAGGTGATTGTGTGCTGAACAGGTCCAGCACAAGCTTTCCCTGCTGGCTCATCTGCTGTGGGAGCAGAAGCCAAACGTTCGTGCTGTACTCACTGTGCTGCTGGGCAACTGAAAGCGACCAGCTGAGAATTTGGATTCAAATGGAGTTTTAGGTATGAAACCGAGGAGAGACTCAATGATGGTGACACCGTTGCAAAGCAGCCTGTGTGCTGAAGAGGCCCAGCACTAGCTTTCCCTGCTCGTTCTTCTGCTGTGGGAGCAGATGCCACTGTTCTTTCTGTGCTGACAGTGTTGCTGCCAGCAGAGAGCAGGCTCTGAACTGATTCCATTCAAATGCTTTTCCTGTATGAAAGGGAGCAGTGAAAGCAACGATCAATAACCAATGTAAAGGTGATTGTGTGCTGAACAGGTCCAGCACAAGCTTTCCCCTCCTGGCTCTTGTTGTGGGAGACAGAAGCCAAACGTTCGTGCTGTACTCACTGTGCTGCTGGGCAAACTGAAACGTCCACTGAGAATTTGGATTCAAATGGAGTTTTAGGTTGAAACCGAGAGAGACTGCAATGATGGTGACACCGTTGCAAAGCAGCCTGTGTGCTGAAGAGGCCCAGCACTAGCTTTCCCTGCTGGTTCTTCTGCTGTGGGAGCAGATGCCACTGTTCATTCTGTGCTGACTGTGTTGCTGCCAGCAGAGAGCAGGCTCTGAACTGATTCCATTCAAATGCTTTTCCTGTATGAAAGGGAGCAGTGAAAGCAACGATGGATGCACCAATGTAAAGGTGATTGTGTGCTGAACAGGTCCAGCACAAGCTTTCAATCCTGGCTCTTCTGCTGTGGGAGCAGAAGCCAAACGTTCGTGCTGTACTCACTGTGCTGCTGGGCAGCTGAGAGCGACCAGCTGAGAATTTGGATTCAAATGGAGTTTTAGGTATGAAACCGAGGAGAGACTGCAATGATGGTGACACCGTTGCAAAGCAGCCTGTGTGCTGAAGAGGCCCAGCACTAGCTTTCCCTGCTGGTTCTTCTGCTGTGGGAGCAGATGCCACTGTTCATTCTGTGCTGACTGTGTTGCTGCCAGCAGAGAGCAGGCTCTGAACTGATTCCATTCAAATGCTTTTCCTGTATGAAAGGGAGCAGTGAAAGCAACGATGGATGCACCAATGTAAAGGTGATTGTGTGCTGAACAGGTCCAGCACAAGCTTTCAATCCTGGCTCTTCTGCTGTGGGAGCAGAAGCCAAACGTTCGTGCTGTACTCACTGTGCTGCTGGGCAGCTGAGAGCGACCAGCTGAGAATTTGGATTCAAATGGAGTTTTAGGTATGAAACCGAGGAGAGACTGCAATGATGGTGACACCGTTGCAAAGCAGCCTGTGTGCTGAAGAGGCCCAGCACTAGCTTTCCCTGCTGGTTCTTCTGCTGTGGGAGCAGATGCCACTGTTCATTCTGTGCTGACTGTGTTGCTGCCAGCAGAGAGCAGGCTCTGAACTGATTCCATTCAAATGCTTTTCCTGTATGAAAGGGAGCAGTGAAAGCAACGATGGATGCACCAATGTAAAGGTGATTGTGTGCTGAACAGGTCCAGCACAAGCTTTCAATCCTGGCTCTTCTGCTGTGGGAGCAGAAGCCAAACGTTCGTGCTGTACTCACTGTGCTGCTGGGCAGCTGAGAGCGACCAGCTGAGAATTTGGATTCAAATGGAGTTTTAGGTATGAAACCGAGGAGAGACTGCAATGATGGTGACACCGTTGCAAAGCAGCCTGTGTGCTGAAGAGGCCCAGCACTAGCTTTCCCTGCTGGTTCTTCTGCTGTGGGAGCAGATGCCACTGTTCATTCTGTGCTGACTGTGTTGCTGCGCAGCAGAGAGCAGGCTCTGAACTGATTCCATTCAAATGCTTTTCCTGTATGAAAGGGAGCAGTGAAAGCAACGATGGATGCACCAATGTAAAGGTGATTGTGTGCTGAACAGGTCCAGCACAAGCTTTCAATCCTGGCTCTTCTGCTGTGGGAGCAGAAGCCAAACGTTCGTGCTGTACTCACTGTGCTGCTGGGCAGCTGAGAGCGACCAGCTGAGAATTTGGATTCAAATGGAGTTTTAGGTATGAAACCGAGGAGAGACTGCAATGATGGTGACACCGTTGCAAAGCAGCCTGTGTGCTGAAGAGGCCCAGCACTAGCTTTCCCTGCTGGTTCTTCTGCTGTGGGAGCAGATGCCACTGTTCATTCTGTGCTGACTGTGTTGCTGCCAGCAGAGAGCAGGCTCTGAACTGATTCCATTCAAATGCTTTTCCTGTATGAAAGGGAGCAGTGAAAGCAACGATGGATGCACCAATGTAAAGGTGATTGTGTGCTGAACAGGTCCAGCACAAGCTTTCAATCCTGGCTCTTCTGCTGTGGGAGCAGAAGCCAAACGTTCGTGCTGTACTCACTGTGCTGCTGGGCAGCTGAGAGCGACCAGCTGAGAATTTGGATTCAAATGGAGTTTTAGGTATGAAACCGAGGAGAGACTGCAATGATGGTGACACCGTTGCAAAGCAGCCTGTGTGCTGAAGAGGCCCAGCACTAGCTTTCCCTGCTGGTTCTTCTGCTGTGGGAGCAGATGCCACTGTTCATTCTGTGCTGACTGTGTTGCTGCCAGCAGAGAGCAGGCTCTGAACTGATTCCATTCAAATGCTTTTCCTGTATGAAAGGGAGCAGTGAAAGCAACGATGGATGCACCAATGTAAAGGTGATTGTGTGCTGAACAGGTCCAGCACAAGCTTTCAATCCTGGCTCTTCTGCTGTGGGAGCAGAAGCCAAACGTTCGTGCTGTACTCACTGTGCTGCTGGGCAGCTGAGAGCGACCAGCTGAGAATTTGGATTCAAATGGAGTTTTAGGTATGAAACCGAGGAGAGACTGCAATGATGGTGACACCGTTGCAAAGCAGCCTGTGTGCTGAAGAGGCCCAGCACTAGCTTTCCCTGCTGGTTCTTCTGCTGTGGGAGCAGATGCCACTGTTCATTCTGTGCTGACTGTGTTGCTGCCAGCAGAGAGCAGGCTCTGAACTGATTCCATTCAATGCTTTTCCTGTATGAAAGGGAGCAGTGAAAGCAACGATGGATGCACCAATGTAAAGGTGATTGTGTGCTGAACAGGTCCAGCACAAGCTTTCAATCCTGGCTCTTCTGCTGTGGGAGCAGAAGCCAAACGTTCGTGCTGTACTCACTGTGCTGCTGGGCAGCTGAGAGCGACCAGCTGAGAATTTGGATTCAAATGGAGTTTTAGGTATGAAACCGAGGAGAGACTGCAATGATGGTGACACCGTTGCAAAGCAGCCTGTGTGCTGAAGAGGCCCAGCACTAGCTTTCCCTGCTGGTTCTTCTGCTGTGGGAGCAGATGCCACTGTTCATTCTGTGCTGACTGTGTTGCTGCCAGCAGAGAGCAGGCTCTGAACTGATTCCATTCAAATGCTTTTCCTGTATGAAAGGGAGCAGTGAAAGCAACGATGGATGCACCAATGTAAAGGTGATTGTGTGCTGAACAGGTCCAGCACAAGCTTTCAATCCTGGCTCTTCTGCTGTGGGAGCAGAAGCCAAACGTTCGTGCTGTACTCACTGTGCTGCTGGGCAGCTGAGAGCGACCAGCTGAGAATTTGGATTCAAATGGAGTTTTAGGTATGAAACCGAGGAGAGACTGCAATGATGGTGACACCGTTGCAAAGCAGCCTGTGTGCTGAAGAGGCCCAGCACTAGCTTTCCCTGCTGGTTCTTCTGCTGTGGGAGCAGATGCCACTGTTCATTCTGTGCTGACTGTGTTGCTGCCAGCAGAGAGCAGGCTCTGAACTGATTCCATTCAAATGCTTTTCCTGTATGAAAGGGAGCAGTGAAAGCAACGATGGATGCACCAATGTAAAGGTGATTGTGTGCTGAACAGGTCCAGCACAAGCTTTCAATCCTGGCTCTTCTGCTGTGGGAGCAGAAGCCAAACGTTCGTGCTGTACTCACTGTGCTGCTGCAGCTGAGAGAGACCAGCTGAGAATTTGGATTCAAATGGAGTTTTAGGTATGAAACCGAGGAGAGACTGCAATGATGGTGACACCGTTGCAAAGCAGCCTGTGTGCTGAAGAGGCCCAGCACTAGCTTTCCCTGCTGGTTCTTCTGCTGTGGGAGCAGATGCCACTGTTCATTCTGTGCTGACTGTGTTGCTGCCAGCAGAGAGCAGGCTCTGAACTGATTCCATTCAAATGCTTTTCCTGTATGAAAGGGAGCAGTGAAAGCAACGATGGATGCACCAATGTAAAGGTGATTGTGTGCTGAACAGGTCCAGCACAAGCTTTCAATCCTGGCTCTTCTGCTGTGGGAGCAGAAGCCAAACGTTCGTGCTGTACTCACTGTGCTGCTGGGCAGCTGAGAGCGACCAGCTGAGAATTTGGATTCAAATGGAGTTTTAGGTATGAAACCGAGGAGAGACTGCAATGATGGTGACACCGTTGCAAAGCAGCCTGTGTGCTGAAGAGGCCCAGCACTAGCTTTCCCTGCTGGTTCTTCTGCTGTGGGAGCAGATGCCACCATTCATTCTGTGCTGACTGTGTTGCTGCCAGCAGAGAGCAGGCTCTGAACTGATTCCATTCAAATGCTTTTCCTGTATGAAAGGGAGCAGTGAAAGCAACGATGGATGCACCAATGTAAAGGTGATTGTGTGCTGAACAGGTCCAGCACAAGCTTTCAATCCTGGCTCTTCTGCTGTGGGAGCAGAAGCCAAACGTTCGTGCTGTACTCACTGTGCTGCTGCAGCTGAGAGCGACCAGCTGAGAATTTGGATTCAAATGGAGTTTTAGGTATGAAACCGAGGAGAGACTGCAATGATGGTGACACCGTTGCAAAGCAGCCTGTGTGCTGAAGAGGCCCAGCACTAGCTTTCCCTGCTGGTTCTTCTGCTGTGGGAGCAGATGCCACTGTTCATTCTGTGCTGACTGTGTTGCTGCCAGCAGAGAGCAGGCTCTGAACTGATTCCATTCAAATGCTTTTCCTGTATGAAAGGGAGCAGTGAAAGCAACGATGGATGCACCAATGTAAAGGTGATTGTGTGCTGAACAGGTCCAGCACAAGCTTTCAATCCTGGCTCTTCTGCTGTGGGAGCAGAAGCCAAACGTTCGTGCTGTACTCACTGTGCTGCTGCAGCTGAGAGAGACCAGCTGAGAATTTGGATTCAAATGGAGTTTTAGGTATGAAACCGAGGAGAGACTGCAATGATGGTGACACCGTTGCAAAGCAGCCTGTGTGCTGAAGAGGCCCAGCACTAGCTTTCCCTGCTGGTTCTTCTGCTGTGGGAGCAGATGCCACTGTTCATTCTGTGCTGACTGTGTTGCTGCCAGCAGAGAGCAGGCTCTGAACTGATTCCATTCAAATGCTTTTCCTGTATGAAAGGGAGCAGTGAAAGCAACGATGGATGCACCAATGTAAAGGTGATTGTGTGCTGAACAGGTCCAGCACAAGCTTTCAATCCTGGCTCTTCTGCTGTGGGAGCAGAAGCCAAACGTTCGTGCTGTACTCACTGTGCTCTGGGCAGCTGAGAGCGACCAGCTGAGAATTTGGATTCAAATGGAGTTTTAGGTATGAAACCGAGGAGAGACTGCAATGATGGTGACACCGTTGCAAAGCAGCCTGTGTGCTGAAGAGGCCCAGCACTAGCTTTCCCTGCTGGTTCTTCTGCTGTGGGAGCAGATGCCACTGTTCATTCTGTGCTGACTGTGTTGCTGCCAGCAGAGAGCAGGCTCTGAACTGATTCCATTCAAATGCTTTTCCTGTATGAAAGGGAGCAGTGAAAGCAACGATGGATGCACCAATGTAAAGGTGATTGTGTGCTGAACAGGTCCAGCACAAGCTTTCAATCCTGGCTCTTCTGCTGTGGGAGCAGAAGCCAAACGTTCGTGCTGTACTCACTGTGCTGCCTGCAGCTGAGAGAGACCAGCTGAGAATTTGGATTCAAATGGAGTTTTAGGTATGAAACCGAGGAGAGACTGCAATGATGGTGACACCGTTGCAAAGCAGCCTGTGTGCTGAGGCCCAGCACTAGCTTTCCCTGCTGGTTCTTCTGCTGTGGGAACAGATGCCACTGTTCATTCTGTGCTGACTGTGTTGCTGCCAGCAGAGAGCAGGCTCTGAACTGATTCCATTCAAATGCTTTTCCTGTATGAAAGGGAGCAGTGAAAGCAACGATGGATGCACCAATGTAAAGGTGATTGTGTGCTGAACAGGTCCAGCACAAGCTTTCAATCCTGGCTCTTCTGCTGTGGGAGCAGAAGCCAAACGTTCGTGCTGTACTCACTGTGCTGCTGGGCAGCTGAGAGCGACCAGCTGAGAATTTGGATTCAAATGGAGTTTTAGGTATGAAACCGAGGAGAGACTGCAATGATGGTGACACCGTTGCAAAGCAGCCTGTGTGCTGAAGAGGCCCAGCACTAGCTTTCCCTGCTGGTTCTTCTGCTGTGGGAGCAGATGCCACTGTTCATTCTGTGCTGACTGTGTTGCTGCCAGCAGAGAGCAGGCTCTGAACTGATTCCATTCAAATGCTTTTCCTGTATGAAAGGGAGCAGTGAAAGCAACGATGGATGCACCAATGTAAAGGTGATTGTGTGCTGAACAGGTCCAGCACAAGCTTTCAATCCTGGCTCTTCTGCTGTGGGAGCAGAAGCCAAACGTTCGTGCTGTACTCACTGTGCTGCTGCAGCTGAGAGCGACCAGCTGAGAATTTGGATTCAAATGGAGTTTTAGGTATGAAACCGAGGAGAGACTGCAATGATGGTGACACCGTTGCAAAGCAGCCTGTGTGCTGAAGAGGCCCAGCACTAGCTTTCCCTGCTGGTTCTTCTGCTGTGGGAGCAGATGCCACTGTTCATTCTGTGCTGACTGTGTTGCTGCCAGCAGAGAGCAGGCTCTGAACTGATTCCATTCAAATGCTTTTCCTGTATGAAAGGGAGCAGTGAAAGCAACGATGGATGCACCAATGTAAAGGTGATTGTGTGCTGAACAGGTCCAGCACAAGCTTTCAATCCTGGCTCTTCTGCTGTGGGAGCAGAAGCCAAACGTTCGTGCTGTACTCACTGTGCTGCTGGGCAGCTGAGAGCGACCAGCTGAGAATTTGGATTCAAATGGAGTTTTAGGTATGAAACCGAGGAGAGACTGCAATGATGGTGACACCGTTGCAAAGCAGCCTGTGTGCTGAAGAGGCCCAGCACTAGCTTTCCCTGCTGGTTCTTCTGCTGTGGGAGCAGATGCCACTGTTCATTCTGTGCTGACTGTTGCTGCCAGCAGAGAGCAGGCTCTGAACTGATTCCATTCAAATGCTTTTCCTGTATGAAAGGGAGCAGTGAAAGCAACGATGGATGCACCAATGTAAAGGTGATTGTGTGCTGAACAGGTCCAGCACAAGCTTTCAATCCTGGCTCTTCTGCTGTGGGAGCAGAAGCCAAACGTTCGTGCTGTACTCACTGTGCTGCTGCAGCTGAGAGAGACCAGCTGAGAATTTGGATTCAAATGGAGTTTTAGGTATGAAACCGAGGAGAGACTGCAATGATGGTGACACCGTTGCAAAGCAGCCTGTGTGCTGAAGAGGCCCAGCACTAGCTTTCCCTGCTGGTTCTTCTGCTGTGGGAGCAGATGCCACTGTTCATTCTGTGCTGACTGTGTTGCTGCCAGCAGAGAGCAGGCTCTGAACTGATTCCATTCAAATGCTTTTCCTGTATGAAAGGGAGCAGTGAAAGCAACGATGGATGCACCAATGTAAAGGTGATTGTGTGCTGAACAGGTCCAGCACAAGCTTTCAATCCTGGCTCTTCTGCTGTGGGAGCAGAAGCCAAACGTTCGTGCTGTACTCACTGTGCTGCCTGCAGCTGAGAGCGACCAGCTGAGAATTTGGATTCAAATGGACTTTTAGGTATGAAACCGAGGAGAGACTGCAATGATGGTGACACCGTTGCAAAGCAGCCTGTGTGCTGAAGAGGCCCAGCACTAGCTTTCCCTGCTGGTTCTTCTGCTGTGGGAGCAGATGCCACTGTTCATTCTGTGCTGACTGTGTTGCTGCCAGCAGAGAGCAGGCTCTGAACTGATTCCATTCAAATGCTTTTCCTGTATGAAAGGGAGCAGTGAAAGCAACGATGGATGCACCAATGTAAAGGTGATTGTGTGCTGAACAGGTCCAGCACAAGCTTTCAATCCTGGCTCTTCTGCTGTGGGAGCAGAAGCCAAACGTTCGTGCTGTACTCACTGTGCTGCTGCAGCTGAGAGCGACCAGCTGAGAATTTGGATTCAAATGGAGTTTTAGGTATGAAACCGAGGAGAGACTGCAATGATGGTGACACCGTTGCAAAGCAGCCTGTGTGCTGAAGAGGCCCAGCACTAGCTTTCCCTGCTGGTTCTTCTGCTGTGGGAGCAGATGCCACTGTTCATTCTGTGCTGACTGTGTTGCTGCCAGCAGAGAGCAGGCTCTGAACTGATTCCATTCAAATGCTTTTCCTGTATGAAAGGGAGCAGTGAAAGCAACGATGGATGCACACTGTAAAGGTGATTGTGTGCTGAACAGGTCCAGCACAAGCTTTCAATCCTGGCTCTTCTGCTGTGGGAGCAGAAGCCAAACGTTCGTGCTGTACTCACTGTGCTGCTGGGCAGCTGAGAGCGACCAGCTGAGAATTTGGATTCAAATGGAGTTTTAGGTATGAAACCGAGGAGAGACTGCAATGATGGTGACACCGTTGCAAAGCAGCCTGTGTGCTGAAGAGGCCCAGCACTAGCTTTCCCTGCTGGTTCTTCTGCTGTGGGAGCAGATGCCACTGTTCATTCTGTGCTGACTGTGTTGCTGCCAGCAGAGAGCAGGCTCTGAACTGATTCCATTCAAATGCTTTTCCTGTATGAAAGGGAGCAGTGAAAGCAACGATGGATGCACCAATGTAAAGGTGATTGTGTGCTGAACAGGTCCAGCACAAGCTTTCAATCCTGGCTCTTCTGCTGTGGGAGCAGAAGCCAAACGTTCGTGCTGTACTCACTGTGCTCTGCAGCTGAGAAGCGACCAGCTGAGAATTTGGATTCAAATGGAGTTTTAGGTATGAAACCGAGGAGAGACTGCAATGATGGTGACACCGTTGCAAAGCAGCCTGTGTGCTGAAGAGGCCCAGCACTAGCTTTCCCTGCTGGTTCTTCTGCTGTGGGAGCAGATGCCACTGTTCATTCTGTGCTGACTGTGTTGCTGCCAGCAGAGAGCAGGCTCTGAACTGATTCCATTCAAATGCTTTTCCTGTATGAAAGGGAGCAGTGAAAGCAACGATGGATGCACCAATGTAAAGGTGATTGTGTGCTGAACAGGTCCAGCACAAGCTTTCAATCCTGGCTCTTCTGCTGTGGGAGCAGAAGCCAAACGTTCGTGCTGTACTCACTGTGCTGCCTGCAGCTGAGAGAGACCAGCTGAGAATTTGGATTCAAATGGACTTTTAGGTATGAAACCGAGGAGAGACTGCAATGATGGTGACACCGTTGCAAAGCAGCCTGTGTGCTAAGAGGCCCAGCACTAGCTTTCCCTGCTGGTTCTTCTGCTGTGGGAGCAGATGCCACTGTTCATTCTGTGCTGACTGTGTTGCTGCCAGCAGAGAGCAGGCTCTGAACTGATTCCATTCAAATGCTTTTCCTGTATGAAAGGGAGCAGTGAAAGCAACGATGGATGCACCAATGTAAAGGTGATTGTGTGCTGAACAGGTCCAGCACAAGCTTTCAATCCTGGCTCTTCTGCTGTGGGAGCAGAAGCCAAACGTTCGTGCTGTACTCACTGTGCTGCCTGCAGCTGAGAGAGACCAGCTGAGAATTTGGATTCAAATGGAGTTTTAGGTATGAAACCGAGGAGAGACTGCAATGATGGTGACACCGTTGCAAAGCAGCCTGTGTGCTGAAGAGGCCCAGCACTAGCTTTCCCTGCTGGTTCTTCTGCTGTGGGAGCAGATGCCACTGTTCATTCTGTGCTGACTGTGTTGCTGCCAGCAGAGAGCAGGCTCTGAACTGATTCCATTCAAATGCTTTTCCTGTATGAAAGGGAGCAGTGAAAGCAACGATGGATGCACCAATGTAAAGGTGATTGTGTGCTGAACAGGTCCAGCACAAGCTTTCAATCCTGGCTCTTCTGCTGTGGGAGCAGAAGCCAAACGTTCGTGCTGTACTCACTGTGCTGCCTGCAGCTGAGAGCGACCAGCTGAGAATTTGGATTCAAATGGACTTTTAGGTATGAAACCGAGGAGAGACTGCAATGATGGTGACACCGTTGCAAAGCAGCCTGTGTGCTGAAGAGGCCCAGCACTAGCTTTCCCTGCTGGTTCTTCTGCTGTGGGAGCAGATGCCACTGTTCATTCTGTGCTGACTGTGTTGCTGCCAGCAGAGAGCAGGCTCTGAACTGATTCCATTCAAATGCTTTTCCTGTATGAAAGGGAGCAGTGAAAGCAACGATGGATGCACCAATGTAAAGGTGATTGTGTGCTGAACAGGTCCAGCACAAGCTTTCAATCCTGGCTCTTCTGCTGTGGGAGCAGAAGCCAAACGTTCGTGCTGTACTCACTGTGCTGCTGGGCAGCTGAGAGCGACCAGCTGAGAATTTGGATTCAAATGGAGTTTTAGGTATGAAACCGAGGAGAGACTGCAATGATGGTGACACCGTTGCAAAGCAGCCTGTGTGCTGAAGAGGCCCAGCACTAGCTTTCCCTGCTGGTTCTTCTGCTGTGGGAGCAGATGCCACTGTTCATTCTGTGCTGACTGTGTTGCTGCCAGCAGAGAGCAGGCTCTGAACTGATTCCATTCAAATGCTTTTCCTGTATGAAAGGGAGCAGTGAAAGCAACGATGGATGCACCAATGTAAAGGTGATTGTGTGCTGAACAGGTCCAGCACAAGCTTTCAATCCTGGCTCTTCTGCTGTGGGAGCAGAAGCCAAACGTTCGTGCTGTACTCACTGTGCTGCCTGCAGCTGAGAGAGACCAGCTGAGAATTTGGATTCAAATGGACTTTTAGGTATGAAACCGAGGAGAGACTGCAATGATGGTGACACCGTTGCAAAGCAGCCTGTGTGCTGAAGAGGCCCAGCACTAGCTTTCCCTGCTGGTTCTTCTGCTGTGGGAGCAGATGCCACTGTTCATTCTGTGCTGACTGTGTTGCTGCCAGCAGAGAGCAGGCTCTGAACTGATTCCATTCAAATGCTTTTCCTGTATGAAAGGGAGCAGTGAAAGCAACGATGGATGCACCAATGTAAAGGTGATTGTGTGCTGAACAGGTCCAGCACAAGCTTTCAATCCTGGCTCTTCTGCTGTGGGAGCAGAAGCCAAACGTTCGTGCTGTACTCACTGTGCTGCCTGCAGCTGAGAGAGACCAGCTGAGAATTTGGATTCAAATGGACTTTTAGGTATGAAACCGAGGAGAGACTGCAATGATGGTGACACCGTTGCAAAGCAGCCTGTGTGCTGAAGAGGCCCAGCACTAGCTTTCCCTGCTGGTTCTTCTGCTGTGGGAGCAGATGCCACTGTTCATTCTGTGCTGACTGTGTTGCTGCCAGCAGAGAGCAGGCTCTGAACTGATTCCATTCAAATGCTTTTCCTGTATGAAAGGGAGCAGTGAAAGCAACGATGGATGCACCAATGTAAAGGTGATTGTGTGCTGAACAGGTCCAGCACAAGCTTTCAATCCTGGCTCTTCTGCTGTGGGAGCAGAAGCCAAACGTTCGTGCTGTACTCACTGTGCTGCCTGCAGCTGAGAGCGACCAGCTGAGAATTTGGATTCAAATGGAGTTTTAGGTATGAAACCGAGGAGAGACTGCAATGATGGTGACACCGTTGCAAAGCAGCCTGTGTGCTGAAGAGGCCCAGCACTAGCTTTCCCTGCTGGTTCTTCTGCTGTGGGAGCAGATGCCACTGTTCATTCTGTGCTGACTGTGTTGCTGCCAGCAGAGAGCAGGCTCTGAACTGATTCCATTCAAATGCTTTTCCTGTATGAAAGGGAGCAGTGAAAGCAACGATGGATGCACCAATGTAAAGGTGATTGTGTGCTGAACAGGTCCAGCACAAGCTTTCAATCCTGGCTCTTCTGCTGTGGGAGCAGAAGCCAAACGTTCGTGCTGTACTCACTGTGCTGCCTGCAGCTGAGAGCGACCAGCTGAGAATTTGGATTCAAATGGACTTTTAGGTATGAAACCGAGGAGAGACTGCAATGATGGTGACACCGTTGCAAAGCAGCCTGTGTGCTGAAGAGGCCCAGCACTAGCTTTCCCTGCTGGTTCTTCTGCTGTGGGAGCAGATGCCACTGTTCATTCTGTGCTGACTGTGTTGCTGCCAGCAGAGAGCAGGCTCTGAACTGATTCCATTCAAATGCTTTTCCTGTATGAAAGGGAGCAGTGAAAGCAACGATGGATGCACCAATGTAAAGGTGATTGTGTGCTGAACAGGTCCAGCACAAGCTTTCAATCCTGGCTCTTCTGCTGTGGGAGCAGAAGGCAAACGTTCGTGCTGTACTCACTGTGCTGCCTGCAGCTGAGAGCGACCAGCTGAGAATTTGGATTCAAATGGACTTTTAGGTATGAAACCGAGGAGAGACTGCAATGATGGTGACACCGTTGCAAAGCAGCCTGTGTGCTGAAGAGGCCCAGCACTAGCTTTCCCTGCTGGTTCTTCTGCTGTGGGAGCAGATGCCACTGTTCATTCTGTGCTGACTGTGTTGCTGCCAGCAGAGAGCAGGCTCTGAACTGATTCCATTCAAATGCTTTTCCTGTATGAAAGGGAGCAGTGAAAGCAACGATGGATGCACCAATGTAAAGGTGATTGTGTGCTGAACAGGTCCAGCACAAGCTTTCAATCCTGGCTCTTCTGCTGTGGGAGCAGAAGCCAAACGTTCGTGCTGTACTCACTGTGCTGCTGCAGCTGAGAGCGACCAGCTGAGAATTTGGATTCAAATGGAGTTTTAGGTATGAAACCGAGGAGAGACTGGTGGGAGCAGATGCCACTGTTCATTCTGTGCTGACTGTGTTGCTGCCAGCAGAGAGCAGGCTCTGAACTGATTCCATTCAAATGCTTTTCCTGTATGAAAGGGAGCAGTGAAAGCAACGATGGATGCACCAATGTAAAGGTGATTGTGTGCTGAACAGGTCCAGCACAAGCTTTCAATCCTGGCTCTTCTGCTGTGGGAGCAGAGGCCAAACGTTCTTGCTGTACTCACTGTGCTGCCTGCAGCTGAGAGCAACCAGCTGAGAATTTGGATTCAAATGGAGTTTTAGGTATGAAACCGAGGAGAGACTGCAATGATGGTGACGCCGTTGCAAAGCAGCCTGTGTGCTGAAGAGCCCCAGCACTAGCTTTCCCTGCTGGTTCTTCTGCTGTGGGAGCAGATGCCACTGTTC
>NW_026913610.1:0-9750 GCF_034315485.1 Pezoporus occidentalis | reverse complement strand
ACAAAGCCATGGGCTGAGCCAGACTCCCTCCGGGTGACCTCTTGCACCACAAGTCCACCTTTTGAGAGACATTTCTCTTTCCTAACTTTTAGTCTGAACCTTCCAAGCTGCACTTTGCAGAGGTTTCCTTCTCTTCCTGCTAGCAAGAAAAACTACATCATCTCTGAAGCCACATTTCACCTAGTTGTAGGCTGCTACTATAGTGTCAATTCAGCAGGTGAAGTGAATATCATTCAGCAAGCGGATGTAAAGGGGACTTCTAGAAGAATGAGTTATGCCATCAGTATAGAGAACTAAGCACCATGGGAGATCAGTGGGAAAAGGCAATGGTCTGGATTGAGAACTTCTTAGCAAGAGCCAAAAGGAAAGGTGGTGTCCTTGGGTGCAAGGTACCCCATGCTCTGGGGACAGGGTACCTCATCTGGGAGAGCTTCCTGCCCTTAGCACCCTCTCCACTGCACAAACCCCACACTCTGCCCACACTCACAAGTGTCTCACAGAGGCTTTGCACACCTCACTGCAGGAGGTTCCTGCATTCCCCAGGCTCAGGGATGGATCCTGCATTCCAGGCAAGTTTGGGTAGGGCAGGAGAGGGAGACAGGAAGGTGGGCTCATGGGGCATGATGAGCAGCGTTCAGGCACCCCCAGCAGTGGGCATTCCCCATGTGCCATGTGGAGGCATGTTCCCATGAGGGAAAGTTCTCAGATAGCCTGGGCAGGGAGTGGGGGGAAAGTGCAGCCCAGCCCTGGGGAGGGTGCATTCAGGCAGCTCTCTTGGGGTCTGGCACTGGAGGTGGCTGCTGGCCATGCTCTGCTGCCTACAGCCCTTTGCTTCTCCCCGTGAGAGCTCTCTGATCTGCCCTTTGAAACCATGCTCCCCTGCTTTCAGCACAGGACAGGTGTTTGTGGGGGTTCTTAAGATCACTTTGTGTGTGAAGGCATCATATACAAGTGGTGTAAGCACAGGGCAAATGGGAAAGGACTGATGGACGCTGCAGCCCTCCTTGCTCTGCACTAAGCTACAAGGAGCTGAGAACTTCTCCCTGTTTCAATATTGTTCTGACTTTCTGTCATATAAAGAATGTTTTATAGCACCCTCCTCCCAAAAAAAAAAAACAAAAACCACCTCAGCAGTGTTATGCCAGTAAATAAATAACACAGTCCAAATGACTCTAAGGCCATGCTGATCCTCCATTGTGCAGCCCAGACTCACTTGAGTCATGAGTACAAGTAGTGAACTTTACAATGAAGTTGGATTTCATCTGTCATCCCTTGTGAACATCAGAGTTGGACAAAGCACTGCTTCAGAGCAAAGCTGACTCCCATCCAACCTGGCCTTGAACACTGCCAGGGATGGGGCAGACACAGCTTCTCTGGGCACCCTGTGCCAGTGTCCCACCACTCTCAAAAGGAGCAACTTCATCTGAATGTCCAAGCTAAATCTCCCTTTTTTCATCTTAAAGCCATTCCCCCTTGTCCTGCCACTGCACAGCCTCATAAAAAGCCCCTCTCCAGATTTTTTGTAGGCCCTGCTTAGACACGGGAAGGTTGCTAAGATGTCTCCCGGGAACCTTCTTTTCTCCAGGCTGAAGACCAACATCTCTCAGCCTGTTTCCATTGGAGACGTGCTCCAGCCCTTAGAGCATCTTTGTGACTCTTCATAAGCCCATCATTGTAGGATCAGAGTGAACAGAGGTTGGAAGGGACCCCAGGATGTCTCAAGTCAAACCCACCAGGAACAGGGTCAGAGCAAGTGGTTCAAGGCTTGATTCTAGCTGAGCTGGAAATCCCCAAGGCCAGAGACTGCACAGCCTCTCTGGGTGACCTGATGCAGCACTTGCCTGAGCCTATGGGAACAAGGTTTCCTTCTGTCCTGCCTGAACCTCTCCTCTGTCACTATCCCCCACTTCCTTTTGTCCTTCCACCAGGCACCACGGTGAGGAGCCTGGCTCTGTATTCTCCATGTCCTCCTTGCCGCTACAGGCAGCCAGTCCGCAACAGCCTTCCCTTCCCAAGATCTCAGGTCCCCATCAGCCTTCCCTTCTCCAGGCTGGACAAGCCCAGCTCCCCCAGACTCTCCCCACAGGCACCGTGATCGAGTCCCTGCCTGTCCTGAGGGCCCATTGATAAACCCACACCTGTTTGCCAATAGCAATCCTGAACTGGGGATCTGAAACCTGGATGGAGGATTCCAGATCATCCCTCCCCTTGTTCTCCTGCCGTACTCCTGCTCATACAGCCCCCGATGCTGCTGTCCTCCCTTGCTGCCAGGGCACACGCTGCCTCCTGTCCAGCTCCTGCCCACCCAGACCTTTCCCATGGGCTGTTCTCAGCCAGGCAGCCCCAGCCTGTGCCATTGCAGGGGAGTTCCCTGCAGGGACCCCTGTGTCCCCTGCTCTCCTGCCCAAGAAACCCTGAGAGCTCTGCAGCCCCCCCATGCCTTCCCATCGCCCCACACCAGCACAACAGCCCCATTCAATGGGCTCCCCAAGAGCTCTTCCTGCTGCAGGCACAGAGCAGCCATCCCAGAGCTGGAGCAGCCAGAAAGCTGCTTTCATTCCCCTTCACTCCTGTCATGTGAGGACATATCACAGAGAAGAAGTTGCTGCAGGACCATTTATTTCCCTTAAATACAATCAGAGACCAGAGTGACACAAAGTCTGTGGGTCACACAACACGAGTGGCAACTTAATTAGGAGGAGATGAAAACTGACATTTCTATGAAGACAACATCATCACAAATTGAAATAGGAAAACAAATGCAAAGCAGGAAAGACGGACATGGCCTGTCATGACCTACACTGGAAGCCCTTTGCAGGGTAAAGCAAGCAGCGTGTATCTGCTGAAACACATCTGGTCACCAGCTTCCTCACAGCATCCTTGAGCTCCTGGTTCCTCAGGCTGTAGATGAGGGGGTTCACTGCTGGAGGCACCACCGAGTACAGCACTGACACCACCAGATCCAGGGATGGGGAGGAGATGGAGGGGGGTTTCAGGTAGGCAAATGTGCCAGTGCTGAGAAGCAGGGAAAGCACAGCCAGGTGAGGGAGGCACGTGGAAAAGGCTTTGTGGCGTCCCTGCTCAGAGGGCATCCTCAGTACGGCCCTGAAGATCTGCACATAGGACCCCACAATGAAAACAAAACAGCCAACAGCAATCAGGATGCCAACCACAAGAAACCCAGCTTCCCTGAGGTAGGAGTGTGAGCAGGAGAGCTTGAGGATCTGGGGGATTTCACAGAAGAACTGCTCCACAGCATTGCCTCGGCACAGGGGCAGTGAAAATGTATTGGCTGTGTGCAGCAGAGCAGTGAGAAAGCCACTGCCCCAGGCAGCTGCTGCCATGTGGACACAAGCTCTGCTGCCCAGGAGGGTCTCATAGTGCAGGGGCTTGCAGATGGCCACGTAGCGGTCGTAGGACATGGCAGTGAGGAGAAAACACTCTGCTGAAATGAATAAGAGAAAGAAAAAGAGCTGTGCAGCACAACCTGTGTAGGAGATGGTCCTGCTGTCCCAGAGGGAATTGGCCATGGATTTGGGGACAGTGGTGGAGATGCAGCCCAGGTCCAGCAGGGAGAGGTTGAGGAGGAAGAAGTACATGGGGGTGTGGAGGCGCTGGTCGCAGGCTGTGCTGGTGATGATGAGGCCATTACCCAGGAGCGCAGCCAGGGAGATGCCCAGGAAGAGCCAGAAGTGGCAGAGCTGCAGCTCCCGCCTGTGTGCGAATGGCAGGAGGAGGAACTGGGTGATGGAGCTGCCGTTGGACATCTGCTGCCTCTGGGCATGGGGCACCGTCAGAGGAGAAAAAGGCAGTGACTCCCATCCAATCCAGCCTTGAACACTGCCAGGGATGGGGCAGCCACAGCTTCTCTGGGCACCCTGTGCCAGTGTCCCACCACCCTCAAAGGGAAGAACTTCCTCCTAAAGTCAAGCTAAATCTCCTTTTTTTTCAGCTTAAAGACATTCCCCTTCTCCTGTCATGGCAATAACTTGTAATATGGGCGGGCTCCAGCAGCAGGGTGGGACGGACGTGGCCGTGGACTTGTACCTGTACGCTGCTCTCCCCCGTCCTGGCCCTCATCCTCGCCTCCATCTTCGAGAGGCTGTGGGGAGCCGAGGGGGAGTGGCCCAGTTAGCCGGCAGCTGCCGAACTGGCCCGGGAGAGGGGCCCCGCGGAGCAAGCAGCGGTGGGAGCGGGGCTGGAGGCCGGCAGGCAGCAGCTGCTGGTGGGGGATGTCAGGGCTGTCGAGGGGCAGAAGGAGGTGGCTGCATAGAAGCTGGAGAAGGCGGTGGAGGAGCCAGATGGCTGTATATATGTAAGAGCAATGGCATATTGAAAATGTAGAATCTGAGCACGACGTGAAGGGTATGCAATAAGGGCTGGATACTGGTTTAGCAGTAGCAGTCATATTTCTCCTTCTTAGTAGCTGGTTCAGCGTTGTGTTTTGACTTTCGGCCTGGGAACAGAGCTGATAACACCAATGTTTTTAGTTTTTGCAAAGTCATGTTTCCTCTAACCAAGGACTTTGTGAGCCTCATGCTCTGCCAGGGAGGAGGGGAAGCCATGAGGAAGCAGAGACAGGACACCTGACCCAAACTGACCAAAGAGTTATACCTGTGTTATTAAACTGTTCTTATCTCAGCCCATGGGAGTTGCATTCTTTTCGGTTCTCCTCTCTGTCCCGCTGGGAGTAGGGGGAGGTCAAGAAGGCGGGAAGTGAGTGAACGAGCTGCCTGACTGGTTTTAAATCACGACACTTGCCTTGCCTAGCCTTGCCTGACTTGGCCTGGACTGGCCTTGCTTTGACGTGCCTTACTTTCATTGCCTTGCCTTGTAATGCCTTGCCTTGTATTGCCTTGCTGTCCATTGCCTGGACTTGCCTGGCCTTGCCTTGTCTTTTCTGGCCTTGCCTGGCATTGCCTTGCCTTGCCTGGCCTTGCCTTGCTTTGCCATGCCTTGCATTGCCTTGCCTTGCCTGGCCTGGACTCCCCTAGCCTGGCCTTGCCTGGCCTTGCCTTGTCTTTCCTTGCCTCTCATTGCCTGGTCTTGCCTTGCATTATCTTGCCTGGCCTTTCCTGGCATGGCTTGGCCTGCCCTTGCTTTGCCTTGCATTGAATTGCCTTGCCGTACCTTGCATTGCCTTGACTGTCCTGGCCTAGCCTGGCCTTGCCCTGCTTGACGTGGCCTGTCCTGGCCTTGCAGGGCTTTCCTTGCCTTGCTTTGCTTTGACCTTCCTGGTCTGGCCTGGCCTGGCCTTGCCTTGCCTTGCCTTGCCTTACCATGCCTGGCCTTGCCAGGCATTGCCTTGCCTTGCCTTGCCTTCTCTTGCCTCGCCTTGCCTTGCGTCTCCTCGCCATGCCTTTCCTTCCCTTGCCATGCCTTGCCTTGCCTTGCCTTTTCTTGCCTTCCCTTGAATTGACTTCCCTTGCCTTACCTTCCCTTGTCTTGCCATGCCTTGCTATGATTTTCCTTCCCTTGCCATTCCTTGTCTTGCTTTGCCTTGCTATGCCTTGCTTTGCTTTGTCTTGCCTGGCCTTCACTTGCCTTGTCTTGCCTGGCCTTCCCTTGCCTTGCCACGCCTTGCCGTGCCTTTAATTCCCTTGCCATGCCATGTCTTGCCTTCCCTTTTCTTACCTTGCCTTCCCTCGCCTTGCCATGTCTTGCAATGACTTTCCTTCCCTTGCCATGCCATGCCTTGCCTTGCCTTCACATTGCCTTGCCTTGCCTAGCCTCGCCATGCCTTTCCTTCCCTTGCTTTTTCTTGACTTGCCTCGCCTTGCCTCGATTTGCCTTGACTTGCCTAGCCTCGCCTTGCCTCGCCTTGCCTTGCCTCACTATGTCTTTATTTCTGTTGCCCTGCCTTGCCTCGCCTTGCCTCGACTCACCATGAATTTCCTTCCCTTGCCTTGCCATGCCTTGGCTTGCATTGCCTCGCCTCGCGTCGCCTCATGTCGCCTCACCTCGTGATGACTTTCCTTCCCTTGCCATGCTTTGCCTTGCCTTGCCTTCCATTGCCTCGCATCGCATCGCTTCGGGATGCCATTCCTTCCTTTGCCATGCCTGCCTTTCCTTGCCTTGACTTGTCTTGCCGTGTATTCCCTTGCCTTGCCATGCCTTGCCATGCCTTTCCTTCCCTTGCCATGCTTTTCCTTCCCTTGCCATGCCTTGCCTTGCCTCACCTTGCCTGGCCTTGCCTGGCTTTGCCTTGCCTTGCCTTGCCTGGCCTGGCCTGGCCTGTCATGGCCTTGCCTGTCCTTGCCCTGCCTTGCCTAACCTTGAGCTGCATTGCCTTGACTTGCCTTGCCTTACCTTCAGTTTCCTTGCCTTGTCTTGCCTTGCCAATTCTTGCCTTGCCTTGACTTGCCTTCCCTAGCCTTGCATTGCCTTCCCTTGATTTGCCTTCCTTTATCTTGCATTGCCTTGCCTTGCCTGGCCTTGCTTGACACAGATCTCTTGCTGTGTCATGTGCACTTGCCAGTTACTGAGGAAAGCATCCATGGGCTGGGAAAGGAAACAGCTCAGGAGGGAATTTTTAGTTAGTTGCTGATCTTCCTGGTAAATCCTGTAGGGCTCTAGCATCTTGTTCCATATTTTCCGTGGTCACTGGAAAAAAAGTATTTCATTTTGTACTTCCCTGTGTTCCAGGAGAAACAGCAACAAGGGCCTCCCCTTGTGCCACAGCTTGTGACACTGGGCAAGACGTGACAAGAAAAACAGCTGGGCTGGTACTTGTGGAGAAGCCTGTGGCCTGTAGAGCTTCATCAGGGACAAGGACAGGTTTCTGTGTAAGCACTGACTCAGTTCAGCCCAGATGTGCTGTAGTGAAGAGCAGCACCCCTCGCTGCCCTGTGCGGAGTCGGGGCTGGGGTGCGTGCTCCCCACCCTTCTCTCCTGCCTCCTTTGTCTGCAGTGAAACAGAAACTGTGTTCTCTGAAGAAATTCTTTCCGGTGAGGGTGGTGAGACACTGGAATGTGTTTCCCAGAGAAATCCCGCGTGCCTCTTGTGAAACTGTTTAGGATTTAGGGAATGACTGATCAACCTGAAAGAGCTCCTGGGATGAGCAGGGAGTATCCAACTTTCCTGATCTCTGTGCGCTGCTCCCACCTTTGCCAGGCAACCAGAGCTCCTGGTGCAGCCAGGGAGCAGCCAGCAGCCAACTACCCACCTCTTGCCACTGTGCCAACAAACAGAGTAGTGCTGAATTCTAGTTATAAATTCAGGGTGATGTTTGGTTGCTTAACTCAATTGTTAAGAATTTCTTAAATTGGTTTAAGTACAATTCTATATATGGACAGGTTTCTGCATCAACATAACTTGTTCAGCTGATTTCTATGATCTAATGTATAGCAGAATGTTTAACAACAAACTGAATAGGATATAAATTAGTGAAATTATGGGAGGATGTAAAATTCAACTTTAAAGCCCCAGTTGCTGTTGGTGACCATCCAAGCAGGGTATCCCACCAGAGATGTTCTCATGCCCAGTGTGTGGACTTCCCAGAGATAGGTTAATGGTTGGACTCAATGTTCTCAAAGGGCCATTTTCAAATTAATGGATTGATTTTAGGAAACAAAGATTTTTAGCCTTAAATCTTTGTATCATCAGGCTGTTTCCCATGGTGTTTCCCTGGAGCCCCAGGGAGCCCTGGAAGGAGCCCAGGGGGGCAGAGGCAGAGCCACCTTGGGCTGGGCCTCTGCTGCTGAGCTGGGACCGAGGGGAGACCTGCGAGACACAGGGAGCTTAAAGGCACTTGGCAGTGGAGGATGCTGAGGAGGAGGAACCTTCTGAAGGAGAAACCTTCCCTGCCCTGTCTGTGGTAAGGCACTGGGTGCAGGGCAATGCAGCTGCAGTTTCTCTCTGTGTAGATAAGGAGGAGGATGTGCTGCAGAGCAGGGCTTCCCCCCGCACCATGCAGGGGCAGGACAAGGCAGGTCCCTTGTCCCGGGGCTGGCTGCAGGGTGTGAATGTGGGTGTGCAGGCAGGGGTGCCCAGCGCTGCCCTTGCAGCAGGGTCCCTGCAGCCCAAAGGCTGTGTGCAGGGGCAGGGATTCTGCTGCCTGCCAGGGTCAGCACTCGGCCTGCCCGGGATCTCCTCATGGAGCTCGGGGGAGCTGAGGGGAAGGGAACAGCCCCTGGCAGGGAAGGGAAGTGTTGGGTGGGTGACGCTGCTCCAATCTGCCGTCACTCTGAGCACTTCTTCAGAGGGTCCTTCTGAAAGACACTGAGGCATCATTTACCTGATAGGGAAGGATCCTGAGCTTTGATGGCTTTCCCTCTTGGAGGGCAGGTTGGGCAGTGGGAGCTGGGAATTTACTTCTCTGCTTTGGGGGAGGCACCGAGAGTCTTGTGAGGGCTTGTGTGAGCTGCTCCTGAGCCCCTGCACAGGCAGGGGTGTGCAGGGCAGAGCTGAGCACACAGCCCATGGCATGGGCTCTGGGAGCACTGAGAGGGAGCAGAGCTGGGCACAGAGCAGCAGCTCCTGGCAGGGACAGCTCCAGGCAGCAGAGATATGGATGGGCAGGGAGTGCGGGGAAAGTGCAGCCCAGCCCTGGGGAGGGTGCGTTCAGGCAGCTCTCTTGGGGTCTGGCACTGGAGGTGGCTGCTGGCCGTGCTCTGCTGCCCACAGCCCTTTGCTTCTCAGCATGAGAGCTCTGTGGACTGTCCTTTGAAACCGTTCTCCCCTGGTCTCAGCACAGGACAGATATTTCTTGGGCATTTAAGATCAGTGTGTGTGAAGGCATCTTAGAGGCAGTGCAAGTGTAAGCACAGGGCAAATGGGAAAGCAGTGATGGACACTGAAGCTCTCTAGGCTATGTACTGAGCTGCAAGGAACTGAGGCTTTTTGCCTGATGCAATGCTCTTCTGATTGTATGTATGAAGAAAGCCCAGCAATATAATGCCATCACTGGAGATGACACTGAGCGTCTCCTGTCCTATAATGTGCTCAGTCGTGTGTAAACTGAACTTCTGTATCTGACATCCCTCCTGTCCTAACCTCTCACTGCCTTTTTCTCCTCTGACGGTGCCCCATGCCCAGAGGCAGCAGATGTCCAACGGCAGCTCCATCACCCAGTTCCTCCTCCTGCCATTCGCACACACGCGGGAGCTGCAGCTCTGCCACTTCTGGCTCTTCCTGGGCATCTCCCTGGCTGCGCTCCTGGGCAACGGCCTCATCATCACCAGCACAGCCTGCGACCAGCGCCTCCACACCCCCATGTACTTCTTCCTCCTCAACCTCTCCCTGCTGGACCTGGGCTGCATCTCCACCACTGTCCCCAAATCCATGGCGATTTCCCTCTGGGACACCAGGGCCATCTCCTACACAGGCTGTGCTGCACAGCTCTTTTTTGTTCTCTTTTTCATTTCAGCAGAGTATTTTCTCCTCACTGCCATGTCCTACGACCGCTACGTGGCCATCTGCAAGCCCCTGCACTATGGGACCCTCCTGGGCAGCAGAGCTTGTGTCCACATGGCAGCAGCTGCCTGGGGCAGTGGCTTTCTCACTGCTCTGCTGCACACAGCCAATACATTTTCACTGCCCCTGTGCCGAGGCAATGCTGTGGAGCAGTTCTTCTGTGAAATCCCCCAGATCCTCAAGCTCTCACACTCCTACCTCAGGGAAGTTGGGCTTCTTGTGGTTGGTGTCCTGATTGCTGTTGGCACTCCTACCTCAGGGAAGTTGGGCTTCTTGTGGTTGGTGTCCTGATTGCTGTTGGCTGTTTTGTTTTCATTGTGGGGTCCTATGTTCAG